>NC_054707.1:36742402-36787402 GCF_016097555.1 Gigantopelta aegis | reverse complement strand
CAACAGGATGTACGTAAAAAAAAAAAAAAAAAAAATTGAAACTAACGTATAATTTAACGGTTAAAACAACCTGTAATAACTCAACAGATTTTACTCCGTCTGATCACGGGGTTCAGTGTCTTTAATATTAAGACAAAATACATATTGAACGTATTGGTAGGCATGTTTCTTTTCAACGTTTGGGAACTAATTAGCGCACGTTCGCGTAAAAGGAAACAGAACTCGTTTAAAAGTTGTGAGACATGTAACCGTGTGCAATTCCCACGGCCCCTGCAAAAAGCATCTTTTTAGAGTAACAGAGCAAGGAAAATGCGGAATGTTTCACATTAGAGAGATGATGCGAATTAACGTACGCTTTTAAGAGATTTTCTAGGGAGTTCGCGCCATGATACCGTGGCAAAAGAATAATTACGCAGATTGTCTTCCTTTAAACGTATTTTCCACCTGTAGTGGCACTCCGAATGAATGAATGAATGAATGAGTGAGTGAGTGAATGAATGAATGAATGAATGAATGAATGAATGAATGAATGAATGAATGAATGAATGAATGAATGTTTAATAACACCCCAGCACAAAAATAACATCGGCTGCTGGGTGTCAAAGGTAAATGCAAAACAAATTTATACAAAATTCTAAAATGAGCAGTAAAGCACATTTTAAAACACCGTGAAGACATATAAACACAATAAAAGTTCAAGTTTGTTTTGGTTAACGACACTAATAGAGAACATTGCTATATTACCGATAATCATGGGCTATTGGATGTAAAACATTCGATAGTTTTTCTTTTCTTTTTTTCAATGTATTTTTGTGCTTATATCCAATTATGGTTCAAGCACGCTGTACTGGGCACACACCTCAGCTATCTGGGCTGTTTGTCCAGGACAGTGGGTTAGTTCTTAGTGGTTAGTGAAAGAGAAGAGGGTGTAGTGGTCTAACACCTTACCCACTGAGTCGTTAAAACTCGTTCTGGGTCGGAGCCGGTACCGGAGTTTTTCATTAATAGCAAGGGATCTTTTATATGCACCATCCTATACACAGGATATCACATACCACGGACTTTGATCTACCAGTCGTGGTGCATTGGCTGGGACGAGGAATAGCCCAATTGGCCCACAGACGGGTACAACAATGAAAGAGACCAATGCGTGTATGAACGGAACATACCAAAACTAAAGGTGTAGACCCCAGTTTTAACCTGTAAAAAATGGACACTAAGTTTAGTTAATCTACAAACCTGTCACTCATTTGGATAAAGTTACAACAGAGTGAAACAAGAGTCTGTGACGTTAAAACCGGAAAATATCCTTAAAAAATAGACTAGAACTCGAATCAATAAACCGCTACTTCTCAGACGCATGTGAAATATGAAAAATGCAATTTTTGGTACTACAAACACCAGGATGACCAGAAACACTTCGGTTCTACGGAAATGGATAATCTAAAGAATAAAATATAAGTAGTGTTTTATTTCAGTGATCATAAACGGCTCTAATAGTGAAAAATAGTCCTTAGTGTTTACAAACTAGGGTCTGTCCCTTTAAAATATTCTTTAAAAAGACAAAATCAAAATCATGGAATGAGAATATGGAGCTGTATTGGGAAACGATGGGAATTTCATCATCGATCATCGATTATAATCAACCGATCAACTTTCGATTATACAATCGGTTAGAATTATATGAACATAAGAATAATTTGAATTATAAAAAAGAGAGAAGAAATATTTTATATATGAAGTGGCAACAGCGGGTTTCTCTCTCAATATATGTGTAGTCCTTAACCATATGGCTGACGCCATATAACCGTAAATAAAATGTGTTGAGTGCGTCATTAAATAAAACATTTCCTTCCTTCCTTCCTGAGCATCTTTGTTTCAAAATTTTCAAGGTGTGTGTGTGTCCCCCGAACACTTCTCCCTCCCCCTTCCCGCCGATCTCGTTGTCTTTGGGAGCTCGGCTCATCTGCTCCCGGCAAACTCAAAATTGTCCTTTTCAGAATTGTGTGACCCCCTCCTCCCTCCTTTTACAAAATATCTGAAGACTACTAGCCAAAGTACTTTGCATTTCGAGAGCTAGGCGGGACATTTGGACATTTATGATCGCTAACTCACGGTCCAAATGTCTGTTTAGTTCTCAAAAGGCGGAGAAATTACCAAATGTTTGAGATCCATTAGCCGACGCTGAATTAATCAATGGCCTCGTTAAACAAAATAAACTTTAACTTTAAAACATTATCTTGTGACTCAGTGACACGCGAGTCATTTTGTAACCACAGTTCTCATATTGCTTTCCCTATAACTTTATTCATCCATCAGTATTTCTGTCAATCCATCAGAAGGTACGTCACTGCGTCTGTATACACGCTACACCTCATGTGTCTACTAACACTTCTACCTTTGAAACATGCACACAAAATGAAAAGAGCATCTTGTTCATAAACTAAACAATAATGACCATTATTAGATGGAAAATGAGCCTGTCTTCCGTTTCTCTGCCGGTGTTTGTTTTGTTTTCCCCCCTACCTCAAAGAGGTCCACTTTTAATGGACATCCGACTCCGGTTGTCGTAAATCTCGGCGTTTGAACGGGTAATTGAACGATAATCGTCGATGAGGAATAAAACTCTTTACAGCCCGCGTGTAAACAAATATTCTGCACACACGAGGTTCGTGTCATGATCCGCGCCATTGATACCGCTCGGGGATTTATTTGACAAAAGCTCCGGGTGGCTATAAGTCAAACTCACCAGGGTATTTATAGCGATTGTGCAACTTCCCAAGCTGAACTCTCTGTGTAAAAGGAATACGTGTAATCCGAAAAGTTCGACATATAGTGATAATAGTCCAAATATGTTCTAACTATAATGTATTTATATAACAAATGATGTTTTATTTAACGACGCACTCAACACATTTTATTTACGGTTATATGGCGTCGGACATATGGTTAAGGACCACACAGATAATGAGAGAGGAAACCCGCTGTCACCACTTCATGGGCTACTCTTTTCTATTAGCAGCAAGGGATCTTTTATATGCACCATCCCACAGACAGGATAGTACATACCACAGCTTTTGTTACACCAGTTATGGAGCACTGGCTAGAACGAGAAATAGCCCAATGGGTCCACCGACGGGTATCGATCATAGACCGACCGCGCATCAAGCGAACGCTTTACCACCGGGCTACGTCCCGCCCCATTTATATAACAATGTTTTAAGGTGCAATATTGTATTATTTATATCGACCGGCTACTGTTCGTGTGTAATCGTATCAGTATTACCAGCCTCGGTGGCGTCGTGGTTAGGCCATCGGTCTACAGGCTGGTAGGTACTGGGTTCGGATCCCAATCGAGGCATGGGATTTTTAATCCAGATACCGACTCCAAACCCTGAGTGAGTGCTCCGCAAGGCTCAATGGGTAGGTGTAAACCACTTGCACCGACCAGTGATCTATAACTGGTTCAACAAAGGCCATGGTTTGTGCTATCCTGCCTGTAGGAAGCGCAAATAAAAGATCCCTTGCTGCTAATCGGAAGAGTAGCCCATGTAGTGGCGACAGCGGGTTTCCTCTCAAAATCTGTGTGGTCCTTAACCATATGTCTGACGCCATATAACCGTAAATAAAATGTGTTGAGTGCGTCGTTAAATAAAACATTTCTTTCTTTCTTTCATTTATATCGATGGTGCAACTTCTACTGAACTTATATGAGTGGCGGAACGTAGCTCAGTAGTAACGCGCTCGCCTGATGCGCGTTCGATCTAGGATCGATCCCAGATTTCTTGTTCTAGCCAGTGCACTACGACTGGTATATCAAAGGCCAAGGTATGTGCTATCCTGTCTATGGGATGATGTATATAAAAGATCCCTTGCTACTAATGGAAAAATGTGTCTCTAAGAGTAAGACTATATATCGTTTGACCTCTAATAGCCGATGATTAATACACCAATGTGCTCTAGTGGTGTCGTGAAACACAAAACACAAACAAACCTATTATAGGAATATGTATCACCTGAAATGTTCGACATTTAGTGGCAGTCGTCCAAGTGCTTTCTATTAATAATGTATTTATATAATATAATATAGTAATAGCAATATCTTATCTCATTTACATCGATGTTGCAACTTTTGCTACTGAACTAATAGTCTGAAATGTTCAACATTATTATTAAGTGAGAATTGTCCAAATGTTGGTTTTTCTAATCTCTTTCTTTCTTTTTTTTGCAACAATATATTTGTACATAATAATATTAAAATCTTAATTTTCAAAGGTGCAGTATCGTATCTCCATCTATTTAACTTGGTAAAAGACTCGTGTGTCTTTGCTATCAACGGAAGCAAAATAAACCCACATGACTCATCAGGGAGGTACCTAGTCTATAACAAGTGGGGTGGTTGTACAAAAGTAACTAAGACGGTATTCATAGGCGTACGGGCTCCCATTTTTGTAGGGGGCAGGCTGGTTTTCGCCCGATTTAAAGAAAACAACATGTATTCATATTAGCATTACTAACAAACAGTTATATAGGGTTCAAAGCGCATTTTTACATGGATTACAACTAACTTTGAAGGTAGAAAGATGAAAATACATGGGAAAAGGTCTCAGGTTAGCACATTTTGCCCGAATATCTCTAATTTTTGCCCGAATTTGAGGTTTTTCTCTAGAACTAGGGGGTGCAGTCAATGGCGTAGGCAGGATTTTGTATTGGGGGGGGGGGGGGGGGCACCTGTGTAGTGAGATATGACACAGGAACCTTTTTAATGTTATTAATAAGCGAAAAGGTAAAAATGTCCCCCTCCTCTACCTCGTACGCTTATGACAGTATTAATTAGATCATATCTAGACATAAAAAAAATTCTGGGAATTAAACTGCACCCCCCCCCCCCCCCCCCCACCGTACCTCCGCACTCATCTGCAACATCAACATTGCCATCGTACACTGTACGACACAAACGTTTTTAATATTTCAATATATGTAGGCTGTGTGTGTGTGTGTGTGTGTGTGCGTGCGTGCGTGTGCCTGTGCCAGTCGAAACGATAGGGGCACGGAGGGAAATATTTTTGTATTTTCTATTCAAAATGCTTACCTGTAAAATTAATATTATAGTGGTTAAAGGTCAGTGCATTGTGACGTCATAAAGACGTGAAGTTTACTTAGCAACCCACCATTTGTGGATATTTTATTTTTATATTATAAATGATTTTGTCGTGTGTTTTAAAACCGTAAAAAAAAGTACACTATTTTAATTTTTCATTCTGGATTTACTGCTAAAACGTGTTCACACTTTTATCAAATGACAGTCACATGAGACAGCCAGACATCTGTAACAAAAAGAAAAAAGGAGAGGAAGTAAGTGACTATTAGATATGTCATATCTTATCATAAACTACACTTCGTACAACACGGCGGTAGGTTCACACGGCTATGATAATTGTAATTAGACGTGTCATCGCCCATTGTGTAACAGGTGTTAATAGGTCCTCTTTTATTGTGTAATAGACCGGTGGCGGCGACGGTTACCATGGAAATGCCACGCTCTCTTTTGTTGGCGGATTAATTGTTTCGCAGTTTCTTTGAAGTATACAAGACAAGTGCTGCTGACGTAATATTCGGTATATATTAGGAAGGCGGTAATGGAAGCGGTTTTGTCGCCATCGTTTTAATTAACGAAGATTTTTTATCAAGTACTTGTTAAAACATTTTAGAGACCCAGACGTGTCTGAGAGACGGCCATCTTTGATTTGTTTCATGTCGCCAGTGAAAAACCCCCAACAAATTCTCAGGCGTCGCCGCATTTTTCGTCTGTCCGTTAATTAATTTTCACAGGTACTGAATACAGGTTGCTGGTTGTGTTTACCTTTCTGTTTTTATTTTCTCTTTTCATCGCACGCAATTAGCATGTCTGTCGTTTTGGTTTTAAATTGTTTTATAGCCATATGAAAAAGAAATAGGTTTGTTTGTTTTTTATTATGCATTTGTTTTGAAGCATAGCAAACTGGCGACGCTCTGTAATGCGTGTTTTTATTCGTTTAGAGCAAAGTGGAAATTGTAAACAAATGTTGTTATGCAAAGCCTGATTGGTTTTATCAATGTGTTAATAGCAATTTAGAAAATGGTGTGTTATGGGTTTTTTGGGGGTCATACTTCATAATTAAGGTTCTAAAACATACAGAAAGATGGACAGACAGACAACACATTTGTTTTGTTGTTATATGCCTGTGTGCCCCACTTTAGGGCAAAAATGTACTGTTTTTTTTTCTTTCTGTCCTACTTTATATAAATAAATAAACATTTAGCTTGTATCCCCCACTAGCGATTGTGCCCCCACCCCATATTTTCAAATTATTTTCAAATCACTGGCAGGATTCTGCAAGTAAGGTTTTGATTGGTGGACATGAACTCCAACTGGCTGCTGTTAGATCTACATGTAATAGTGGATTGGCCCCCACCCTTGAGATTGTGCCACCCTCAAGGGCCAGTTTTGTCTTTGGGGGTTATAACATAGTTGCCTCCACACTGTCTATAATTGGTTTTCTGACGTCACAAATCAAACAGATTAAGGGAAAATAGATGTAATATTTTAAAGATGGAAAGAAGGAAGGAAATGTTTTATTTAACGACGCACTCAACACATTTTATTTACGGTTATATGGCGTCAGACATATGGTTAAAGACCACACAGATATTGAGAGAGGAAACCCGCTGTCGCCACTTCATGGGCTACTCTTTTTGATCAACAGCAAGGGATCTTTTATGTGCACCATCCCACAGACAGGGTAGTACATACCACGGCCTTTGATATACCAGTCGTGGTGCACTGGCTGGAACGGAAAATAGCCCAATGGATTCCACTGACAGGGATCGATCCCACACCGACCGTGCATCGAGCGAGCGCTGTACCACTGGGCTACGTCCCGCCCCTCAGATTGAAACAAAGAAAGAAATGTTTTATTTAACGACGCACTCAACACATTTTATTTACGGTTATATGGCGTCAGACATATGGTTAAGGGCCACACAGATTTTGAGAGGAAACCCGCTCTCGCCACTTCATGGGCTACTCTTTCCGATTAGCAGCAAGGGATCTTTAATTTGTGCTTCCCACAGGCAGGATAGCACAAACCATGGCCTTTGTTGAACCAGTTATGGATCACTGGTCGGTGTAAGTGGTTTACACCTACCCACTGAGCCTTGCGGATCACTCACTCAGGGTTTGGAGTCGGTATCTGGATTAAAAATCCCATGCCTCGACTGGGATCCGAACCCAGTACCTACCAGCCTGTTGACCGATGGCCTAACCACGACGCCACCGAGGCCGGTTCATATTGAAAGAGTTATGAGACTAATAAAATATGGTGACTAACTGGAAAGACTAGTTCCTTTTTGTACTGCCTGAAATGTTAGAATCTTATGACATTCCATGTTAACATAGACCTATAAACTACTGATTAATAATTAAGTTACAGCTGTAGTATATTACATGTAATCAATCTTAAACATTTCGAATAGACTATTAAATTTACGTAATTTTTATTTTTTATTTTTTAAATTTTATTTTCTTTCTTTTTTTTCTCTCTTTTTTTTTTATTACACTCAGGCCGCCTTGCAACGGCGTAAGAGGAACATACATATTCTTATTTTGACAAGATGGTTTACGGGAGGATACAAATAATAGGAATACATTGCTTGGTACATATATGAATACAAATGTAAAGCGCTCGCTTGATGCGCGGTCGGTTTGGGATCGATCCCCTTCGGTGGGCCCATTGAGCTATTTCTCGCTCCAGCCAGTGCACCACGACTGGTACACCAATGGCCGTGGTATGTGCTATCCAGTCTATGGGATGGTGCATATAAAAGATCCCTTGCTGCTAATCGAAAAGAGTAGCCCATGAAGTGGCGACAGCGGGTTTCCTCTCTCAATATCTGTGTGGTCCTTAACCATATGTCCGACGCCATATAACCGAAAATAAAATGTGCTCAGTGCGTCGTTAAATAAAACCGTTCATTCATTACAAATACAAATACAGTAAATGGCATTATATTATAAAGATATGTGTATTTTATGACGCATCATTCTTCGATTTAAATTGACTTCTATGATGGAGATAGACTATCTCCATTCTAAATCACGCAAAAATACCGTTTTTGATTATAAAGCCACCAGAACTGAAGTTATACAATATACTAAAACGATGGCGAGGAGACTAAAAAACAACAATATATATATATATTTTTTTACCTCAAAGCAATTGAGCGCCAGCGACCTGCAGTAACAACGCTATCTGCAGTACCTACATTTAGCGTTGCAGTTGCTGCCGCTATCTGTTAAAAAAATTACAAAATGTTGGTAGCCTTGATGCAGATAATATGTCGCGATCTGTTACAGCAGTACTGCAGTTAGGAATTTTGTTCATTTCTGCAACTCAACGCGATCTGTTATAAGCAATTGATAATATATTTTGATAGCGAAAAACATACGAGTTTCATTAAAAAAACCTAAGCTACTTGACTTGAGGTTTGCATTTTTATTTAGTGAAAACCCGTGACATTTTGTGACACGTGACAGCCTTTTTTCTCTTGAGCTACTACAAACATCAGAAGGACAAACAAAAAAAGCAAAAAAAAAAGCAAAAAAAAAAAAGCCTAAGATTAATATGACAGGAAAACACATGTTGAATAACTTGATATTCCAGGTGTAACAATATGATCTATCAGACGGGAAATGCTTTTCAGAGATCAAAACTTGAAGCCGTCCTTGTAATTGACAGGCTTTTGTTGTTCGTATGTGACATACGTCACTTCGTGGCTTTCCAATAGCAAGCTGTTGTTAATGGATTTAATGGTTGGCTTCGTTATTAAAAGGCTTTTATTTAAAGATTGCGTATGCCTGTTACGCATTTCCCCTTGACTGGGAGATAAATTCTCACCTTTGACCCTGGAAGTAATTGCAGTTAGGATTAACTGGAGGCTTTCTTATCCTTAAACAAACACACGCTGTAGAAAGATAACATCGGGCCCAGGTAAGACAAACAGAGCCTTTTTCAGAAGTGCCTTTCCATTCATTCGTTCGTTCGTTCGTTCATTCATTCATTCATTCATCATTCATTCATTCATTCATTCATTCATTCATTCATTTTCTTTTACTTCTTTCATTACTTCACTCGATCATTTATTTATTCATTCAGCATCGATTCATTCATCAATTTTTTCCCACACTGGGTTGTCGTTTTACATTTATCGATAAATTCATTCACGAATATATTTGATGTTTTGTGCAGTTATTATTCATTCAATGACATCATCTTGTATCTTTCATTAATTGAATCATCTATATCGATCAAAGAAAGAGAAAAATATATTGGCAGCGGTGGGATTCGAACCCACGCCTCCGAGGAGACTGGTGCCTTAAACCAGCGCCTTAGACCGCTCGGCCACGCTACCACGAGGATATCTCTTCTCATTGTCCATATACTAATAATATGAGTGCTTGTTTAGTGAGATAGGAGTAGAACTTGTGACATCTGTCTGCTCATATCTAATCGAGCTTCCAGGAAGAGAAAGTTAAAATTTGTTTTGTTTAATGACACGACTAGAGCACATTTTACACCACTAGAGCACATTTGTTACGTTATCATCGGCAATTGAATATGAAACATTTGGTAATTCGCTTGATGCGCAGTCGGTCTAGGATCGATCCCCATCGGTGGACCCATTGGGCTATTTCTTGTTCCAGCCAGTGCTCCACAACTGGTGTAACAAAGGCCGTGTTATGTACTATCCTGTCTGTGGGGTGGTGCATATAAAAGATCCCTTGCTGCTAATCGAAAAGAGTAGTCCATGAAGTGACGACAGCGGGTTTCCTCTCTCAATATCTGTGTGGGCCTAAACCATATGTCTGACGTCGTATAACTGTAAATAAAATGTGTTGCGTGCGTCGTTAAATAAAACATTTCCTTCCTTCCTTCTGATATATTATAGTCTTCATAGGAAAGCCGCTACATTTGTCCATTACCAGCAGGGATCGTTTATATTCACTATTCCACATACAGGACAGCAAATACCATGGCTTTTGATATACCAGTCGTAGGGCAGTGATTAAGTCAGTGAAAACAATTACAGTATGGGTCCAGTAAGTAGATTCAATCCTACGACCCAGTGATCTTAGGAGAGTGGTATATTTACTAAGCTAGTTCCCGCCCTCTCCACGTTTTCAGATATTTATAGCATTTCCTTTTAAAAACAAGAAGAAGAAGATAAAAAAAAGAGAAGCCAAAGTGCAAATGTTGTAGCCACTTTGGTTGAAAAATGGCTAATTTGGCAATGGGCAGGCTGAGCTCTGTATATTATGTCGACTTTTTTAATGCACTAAACACAGTTTGTCTTTATATGTAATTGTGGTTCAAACTCGTTAGCCTGAACACACACACTTTAAGTATCTGGGCTGTCTCGTTCGTTCGTTCATTCAATCATTATCATTTAGTTTCATTCATTCATTCGTTCGTTAGTTCGTCCATTCGTTCGTTAGTTCGTCCATTCGTTCGTTCGTTCGTTCGTTCGTCCGTCCGTCCGTCCATTCATTCATTCATTCATTCATTCATTCATTATTATCATTAGAATTATTTATCAGTTTTTATTCTTGTCTATGTTTATCGCTATCGTTATATACGTTTTCCTTCATTCCGTCATTCTATTATGGCAGCTTGTAGTTTGTATATCTCCTTGACTCAGACACCTGTGTGTTAAAACCGAGAAAAAACCCATATTGGCAGCGGTGGGATTCGAACCCACGCCTCCGAGGAGACTGGTGCCTTAAACCAGCGCCTTAGACCGCTCGGCCACGCTACCATACAATCGCGTCCACACATTGCCCAACTACTGCGAGTGCTTCTATTCTGTCTTGTGTGGCTAAATACGAGTAGGAAGACTAGTAGGCCCCTACATAAAACCTGTCTGTTCACAGCCAACTGAGATTCAAGCACGCAACTCTGAACAGAGGACCATGAATTAATGAGGGAAGAAACCCGCCATTTTCACATATAAAGTAATATTTCCGTGTGGTAGCTTTTATATGCACTATACAGGCGCGTGCCCCCCCCCCCCCCCCCACACTCCCCTTCCGTTCGTGCATTGTTTCTTCAATATATTCTCCGGGGATCATGACTCAGTCCCCCTATAAACCTCGCCCGTCTAAACACCCACCCTGTTCAAATTCCCGCACGGTCGACTGTTTATAATAGATGTAGTAGCACAAATCATATTGTTGTTTATATCATGTAGTCGTGTTCAGCGTAGCCCAGTGAGTAAAGCGCTCGCTTAGTGCGCGGTCGGTGTAGGATCGGTTCCCGTCGGTGGGCCTATTTGGCTAATTCTCGTTCTAACCAGCGCACCAAAGGCTGTGGTATGTGCTATCCTGTCTGTGGAATGGTGCATATCGTGGAAGAAAAGGTAGCGGGTTTCCTCTCTAAGACTATATGTAAAAATACCACCCGTTTGACATCCAATAGCCTATGCTTAATTAATGAATGCGTTCTTGAGGTGACGTTAAAGAAAACAAACTTTCATGTTTAGATTAATCGAGTTGTACCATATAACTGATCAAGTACATGTTTCATGATCGACTAGCGGTTAAACTCTTTAGTACATATGGGGCGGGACGTAGTCCTGCGATAAAGCGCTTGCTTGTTGCGCGGCCCTTCTGGGATCGATCCCCGTGGACATTCAAGCACGTCTGTCTTAACACGTCCACCGAATTTCCAGGCGCATCTATTGAAGACATCGTCGGTAGCCCCATTGGGCTATTTCTCGTTCCAGCCAGTGCGCCACGACTGCTGTGTGTGTGTGTGTGTGTGTGTGTGTGTGTGTGTGTGTGTGTTTAATCTCGGAAATGATGTAATAGCATACGTCATGATGTAAATTATTTTTACGTGAAATAAACACACAACCGGTATAACTGGTAGTAGCAGAGATACACTTACGATGTGTAGTGAAATGGGCACCTGATTTGTAGATAAAACAAATTTAGTGTCCCTTTACACAAGACTGAAATTATGGTCTGCGACTTTAAGGCTGGTAGGTACTGGGTTTGCATCCTGGTACCGGCTCCCATCCAGAGCGAGAAAAAATATTGGCAGCGGTGGGATTCGAACCCACGCCTCCGAGGAGACTGGTGCCTTAAACCAGCGCCTTAGACCGCTCGGCCACGCTACCATACAAACACAGCTACACATTGCCCAACTACTGTGAGTGTTTCTATTCTCTCTTGTTTGGCGAAATAGGAGTAAGAAGTACACAAAACCTGTTCACAGCCAACCGAGATTCAAGCACGCAACTCTGAACAGAGGACCATGAATTAGTGAGGGAAGAAACCCGCCATTTTCACATATGTATAAAGTAATATTTCCTTGTGGTAGCTTTTATATGCACTATACAGGCGCGTGCGTCTCCCCCCCCCCCCTTCCGTTCGTGCATTATTTCTTCAATATATTCTCCGGGGAGCATGACTCAGTCCCCCTATAAACCTCGCCCGTCTGAACACCCACCCTGCTCAAATTCCCGCACGGTCGACTGTTTATAATAGATGCAGTAGCACACAAAAAAGTATTTTTGTTATATCATGTAGTCATGTTCAGCGTAGTCCAGTGAGTAAAGCGCTCGCTTAGTGCGCGGCCGGTGTAGGATCGATCCCAGTCGGTGGGCCCATTGGGCTAATTCTCGTTCCAGCCAGTGCACCACGACTGGTATACCAAAGGCTGTGGTATGTGCTATGCTGTCTGTGGGATGGTGCATATAAAATATCCCTTGCTACTAATGGAAATAAAGGGTAGAGAGTTTCCTGTCTAAGACTATATTTCAAAAAATACCACACGTTTGACATCCAATAGCCTATGATTAATTAATGAATGTGTTCTAGTGGTGTCGTTAAAGAAAACAAACTTTCCTGTTCAGATAAATCGAGTTGTACTATTTAACTGATCAAGTACGCGTTTCATGATCGACTAGCGGTTAAACTCTTCAGTACATAAGATTCTAATAATAAAAATAATATTGTTAGGTACCACAACTGGTATATTAAAAACCATGATATGTGATGTCCTGTTTGTGGGAAGTGCATAAGAAAGATCCCTTGCTACTAATGGAAAAGAATGTAGCGGGTTTCCTCTCTAAGACTATATGTCAAAACGACATCCAATAGCCGATGATTTATAATCAATGTGCTCCAGTGGTGTCGTTAAACAAAATTAGGTATCTCTTTGTTGTTTTGTAAATGTGTGGGCTCCCTATCAGTCAACCAACCAACCAACCAACCAACCATTTGACACGTGTTTACATCCACTGAAGTTTCAAGCGCGTCTGTCTTAACACGTCCACCGAATTTCCAGGCGCATCTATTCAAGACGGGGGTGGGGTGGGGCGCGCGCGCGCGCACGTGAGTGTGTGTGTGTTGGGGGCTATGGAATTTACAATTTCGAGTCCTGCAGACTTTTGTTTCATTATTGAAAGTTTTTCCAAACGTGTTACAGGGCCAATTTCACAAAACATCGTAAGCCTAGCTTTGCACGTAAACGTAAATCTACGACTAAAACACAATTCTTATTACTATTATAGTACTTATAGTTAGTAATAAACATATTTCATTTTCTTTTGTCTTTTGATATGTAATTGAAATCAGTCTGTTGTGCTAGTGTGTGTGTGTGCGTGTGCGCGTGCGCGTGCGCGTGTGCGTGTGTGTGTGTGTGTCTGTGTGGAAATGATGTAATAGCTTTAGTGTCCCTTTACACAAGACTGAAATTAGGGTCTGCGACTTTAAGGCTGGTAGGTACTGGGTTTGCATCCTGGTAACGGCTCCCATCCAGAGCGAGAGAAAATATTGGCAGCGGTGGGATTCGAACCCACGCCTCCGAGGAGACTGGTGCCTTAAACCAGCGCCTTAGACCGCTCGGCCACGCTACCACGTTGTTATCGCTTTACATCGTTCATAGTGTGAATGCTTGTTTGGTGAAACACCATTAGAAAGTACATATTGGAATAGGAAAAATGTTTAACGTGCACATTCAGAGCAAGCTGTTGTAGCGTACGCCTGTCCTGGGCACAATTACCGGCCTCAGCCGGTTCCTCCGTCCAGGACAGGAAAGGGTCTAGACAGTACCATGGGCGTACATGGGGGGGGGGGGGGGGGGGGTTCGATGGGTTCGACCGACACCCCCCCCCCCCGAAATCGCTTTTTTTTATAATTTAATATATCTGACATTATTATATTTACTCAACCTAGAAATATATGTCCAATATCTCTGCAATCTATTTTGGAACCCCCCTTTTCAAAATCCTATGTATTGGAACCCCCCTTTTCAAAATCCTATGTATTGGAACCCCCCTTTTCAAAATCCTATGTATTGGAACCCCCCTTTTCAAAATCCTATGTATTGGAACCCCCCTTTTCAAAATCCTATGTATTGGAACCCCCCTTTTCAAAATCCTATGTATTGGAACCCCCCTTTTCAAAATCCTATGTATTGGAACCCCCCTTTTCAAAATCCTATGTACGCCCATGAGTACATAAAACCTGTTCCAATTTAAATAGAGGTTCAAGTAACCAACTTGTCCAGAAATTAATAACCTGTACATATAACAAATATTGGCAGTTCCAGAATTTACAATTGGGGAGGGGCTGAGCTGACGTTACCGTAAATTATTAGTTTACGCGTAATTGATCTGCTGTATTTCCCCCCTATGTTTAATTGGTATAAATATAATGTTAATTCATGGGTCATTAGTATATATACCCCCCCCCCCCCCCCCCCCCCCCGTGTCCCATGTTACCAATTCTGGACTAGCTTTAACTTGGTGCAAGGCGCATAATTAAGTGAATACTTTTCTTAATGTGCAGGGCAAGTTTCTTCCCTCTGTTTAGCAAATTTAAAATGGCGGGGAAATTTATTTTGTTAACAATGATGCATGATGCAAGTACTTCAATCGGGATTTACTGAGTACAGTAGGTTATAAATGTTTGGTTTGTGTGTCCATTTGTTGCACTATTTTGGTCGAGAAACGGTTGAAACATGGTACCACAAGTTTTGAATAGGGTATGTAACAATATTCGGACGTAGAAAGAACCACACTTTCTACGTCCCTTCGGGCTAGCTCTAACTGAAATACAAGCTCAGTTTAAATTTTTATTTCACCTATTAACCCCTCGAATTCTTGTACCTGTGTTCGTCTCTGATGAAGGTAGTTAATGGGGGGGGGGGGGGGGCGGCGCAGATCAAAGACAATAAAATAAGTAAACCAGTATTATAGCTTATACTTATATTATGACAACAGCTTTAACATTTGAACAGGTGCTAACATTTCGTAAAAAAACGTAATAAAACTTTCAACTTGTTACCAGGATGTTTGTGGAATTCCACTGGTTACAAGACGTCGTGCAATAAATCAGGTTGTAATGAACAGTAGAGCGATACCACAGATTATATTCTCATACTTTTAATTTAAATATCTAATTATATGTATGTATATAAATATATACACTAAGTGCTCGTGGTCCAGTGGTGTCTTTATTATACAGGCGCGGATGCAGGATTTCTGAAAGGGGGGTGGGGTGGTGTGGTGTCCAAATGTGATGACTGATCTCTCCTTTTACACAGAACAGTTAATATAATCACATTTCCCCTTAAAGGTTATGGTCGGTTTTCAAAGGGCTACTGATTATACCGACATGGGTGAAGGTCTACTACTTTCCTTTCATTGGAGATGTGATACCCATTTAATAATAAAAGCTCAAATTACCTTTTATAATATTAAAAACTACTGTACTCCAATAAAGGTAATCTTTAGCATTTCAGATCAAATCCAGTCTACTTTTGGAAAAGACTTTTATAAATAAAAAACAGAAATAAGTTGGGGTTTTTTTAAAAGATCAGAATTCAGAAGCCCCTCCGGAAACACTACTTAATGGGTACATTCAAAAGATGAAGTGATCCTATCGTATTTTACCTTTCTTTGGAAAATAATTATGCTGTGACGTTCCCATTTTTAAACAGGGAGCAAGTTTTAAGCATACACGTATCTTGTGAACTCGGCAATGCGTCGCTAACCTCGCAGGCCAGCTGTTGTTCAATTTGTCTTTTTATAACATGTTTATCTACGCGTAACGATACACTTTTAAAGTATAAATGTAAATTAAACCTCGTCTGTGTCAATGGGAAACTACTGACCCATGTCACAATAAACGACAGCAGGAATCTGGGACTACAGATAATAATAATAAATGGGGAAAAAAAATCACAGACACAAAAACATTTTTAATAGACGTTAACCAATCATATCTTGTAGACCGTGCCTCCCCTTGTCACGTTTCTTCCACACCGGAACTGGTTTTCGTTAGCTTCCCGACCGCTGATCCCAAACAATGAAAGACAACTCTAACTGGTTCTTTCTAAGACAGACGATTGTGATCAAATAAGGGTTATTTGTGGCCACGTTTGAGGATGATTTAACGGTACTGAATGACGGATCCCCGCAAGGTGGCGTCTTTTGTCCGCCAGGCAACGCGCTCTCCACCTGGACACGGTTCTATTGTTAGAGCGCTCTTCTCGTTTCAATAGCTGGATTTTGCAAGGTAGTTATTTCGTTTCCACAAAGATAATGACAGATAACTGATAGTAAAATAAACTGATTTTATTTTTGTTGGAGCTTGGCTTATTTAAAAAAAAATGTGGCTTTTATCAAAAGGAGGTTAAAATGTGTTTAGAAATGCATTAGACAGAAGTCGTAATGTAGAAGGTCTGATTGTAATATAAAAACTCCACCCCCAATCCCACTCTTTTTTATATGGTGTATAGAGTTTAATTTGTTCTCGTGCAATATACGTTGAGAATTTTCTGATTAAAAAAAGTTACACTGAAATATTTTATCCATTTTGAGAATGCAGATTAAATTTTTGTTGGATCGCGAGTTATTTTTAGACTTTTATTAAAAGGTTAAAATGTGTTAAGAAATGCTTTAGACAGAAGTCGTAATGTAGAAGATGTCTGATTGTAAGAACACCCCCCCCAAAAAAAACACCCCAAACACTCCCCCCCCCCCCCCCCCCCCCACCCCCAAAAAAAAACAGACAACAAAAAACCCCACTTTTTTTTTTTATTATATCGTTTATAGTTGTTCTCGTGCTATATACGTTGAGGATTTTTTTAAAGTTTTAAAATGTTACTTGGAACTATTTTATCCAGTTTGAAAAATCAGATTTAATTTTTGTTGGATCTTGGCTTATTTTTAGGCTTTTATTAAAAGGATGTTAAAATGTGTTTAGAAATGAGAGAGAGGTATTTGTATATGATTTGTAGAGCTTAATTTGTTCACGTGCAATATACGTTGCGAATTTTGTGACTTTTAAAAAAAAGTGTAACCGTTACAGTAAAATATTCTATTTAGCTTTATAGACTAGATATAGAGAACAACGCTCTCGAAAATTTAATATTGTTGAAATATCACCAGAGGGTATTTCATGAGCTCATATTTCTCACCTATCACCCCTCTTCCTGCGATTCCCGTGATTTTGAATGAAGATGTTCTGGCCCACGGCACTAATTAATAACAATTGACAGTAAGGCGTCATTGTAGGTGGTTTAAGTCCCTCTTAACAGTACAACAGTTGACCGGCAAAAGAAGTTAAAGAGCAGGAGATACTGTAAGGAACGAATAACGGAAACATGATAAGGTGTATGACTACGGGCGTGGAGGGAGGGGCAGTCACTGTAGCATGTCTGCATGTATATTCAAATGGAAAGAACAAAGCTTATGCATGTGCAAGTCTTTCAAGTGCAAGTGCAAGTATTTATGAAAATATAGTATTTTGAAATATATATTTACGGACTCATAATTTAAAATGACAAACACAATTTTAACCATCCAAAAGCACATTGATAGCTTAATATTAAATTAATTTAGCATTTTATACCGAGTCAAATAACAATTTAGCATGAATTTTTGACCACAAATGTTTAAAAAAAAAAAATCATCAAAACCCCACCACTACCCTCAAAAAACAAAACAAGCTCACCCCCACTCTCCCAAAACACAAAACAAAAACAATGAAATTCAAAATACAGTGAAACCTGTGTAACTTGGACCCTGATCAAACAGGAATCCTGTCAAAACAGGTCAAGTTTGGGACCCCGGCGTTTAGACAGATTTCACTGTAACTATATACGAAAATATTAAAACCCCAGATACATCAGTTTTTCAAATAAAACTAAATAAAACAGTATCCTCCCCACCACCAAGCCCCCTCCCTATATCTCTCCCGCCGAAACAGACAAAGAAACAGGAAACGGTTATTAACCTCCAGCAAAATGACTTTGAATGGTTTTGCTGTAACGTTTACGTTACCCAGACTTGAAGAAGATTAAGTGTTGTTAACACACACAGTATTAATTGCTTCTCTTTGCACACCACGCGGAGAATTGCAGGAATGCTGGCATTCTTTGGAATCTCAGAGTTTTGTCATTTCTGCTTTCACAAAGGTCTCCGTCCATTGATACTAAGACGATGGAATGGTGGACGTTACAAACTCACGTGTTCCGAATTATCCTCGTACTCGTCTTTCGTAATATCCCCCTTTGAAGCACGCGGCACCAGCACATCTCGCTTGTTCATCAGAATTAGTAGAACTTGAGAAGAATACTATTCCACTCTAAAAGAGTACCGCGCATTATAGCATGTTGTGTGTGACGCAAAAGTAATGGGTTTTACATCATGAAACACAACCCAGTTAGTAGATAGTGAATCTAGGTTTTATAAATAACATCATTATTATAAAAAGATAGATAAAAGATAAAAACTGTATTGCATATAGACATTCCACATACGGAACTGGATGCAAAATATATGCACAAACAAGACACATACAAACATCATACTATTCTAATAACTAAATAAGGACTAATTATGGGCAATACATGTATAATCATGACCCCTGCGCGTGCTGTAACCTCATCGTGGTGCAGGGGTGTAACATTCTCTTTGAGAATGGCTAATACAGCACAAATAAATTTTGAGTAAAAGTCTATGTGTGATATTTGTGTTTTTGCACGGTTCTTTACACTGTGTTTTTGTTTAAATCTTGAATTTTTATATTGACGTTGATCATCACTTAATTTGTTTGCATTACCACAATAGCCGATGTATTTTTCATGCTGGGGTGTCATTAAACATTCATTCATTCAGTATAATCATGAACAAATTTGCATACCGCACCAGCACAGGCTGGATTTTGGTTTTGCATAATAAATATAAAATATATATGAAATGAAAGTGCCAACTCTGTTTTGGTCTCCACCGAAATCAATTTTAAAAACCAAACCAAACAACAACAACAACAACAAGAGCAACAGCAACATCAGCAGTAGCAGCGCCAGCAGGAACATCAAGAACAACAGCAAAAACAACAACCGAAAAAACAAAACAATTCTCCGCCAACAGTAGAACAAACTAACGGGAAAAAAAGAAGGAATAAAGAAATATAGAAAGAAAGAAAGAGTTAATGGATAGTGAATGAGGTGTTGTTGTAGCGGGCATTACACGATCCTGCTGAGCTCTGCACTCACTTTGCTATATGCCAATCAAGATGTTATATTTTGTTGGCAATCTAATTAAAATTAGCTCCACTATTACATGTGGATCTAAAGACAGCCAGTTGGAGCTCATGCCCACCAATCAAAACCTTACTTGCAGGATCCTGCCATGATTTAAAACTAACAACACTGCGTAGTCCCCAATGTCCAGGTAACATTTCGTCTGTAAATAATAATTTAAATATTGACCAATCACACTTCGCTTTTATAACATTATTTGGGGGCATACAAATTCTAAAAATATCGGGCGAGTCTATTTTAGTGGCCGCAGTACAGCGAACCATACCAATACGTACGGGGTGGGTTATCAGTCTTCAGTTTTACATTACAAATTATTTATTTTATAAAATAAAACATGTTTTAAGGCATTCGTAATTCACACGAAACATGTCGTATACCCTCAGGATAATTCGGAATGTTTTCAAATTATTTTTAAATCACTGGCAGGATTCTGCAAGTAAGGTTTTGATTGGTGGACATGAGCTCCAACTGGCTGTCTTTAGATCCACATGTAATAGTGGAGCTAATTTTAATTAGATTGATTTTGTTGGGTTCCCAGCCATGTTGGCATTAAAGGGACATTCCTGAGTTTGCTGCAATTTTTAAGATGTTATCGATTAACAGATACTTTTTAACGATTGTAATTACATATCAAATATATTTTTTGTGCATAAGATATTAGTGGCTGTATACTAAACGTGTTTCTGACCGTTCTAATATTTGTACTAGTTTAAATTTCATTTTATTTCCTAAAATGTATTTTTTTCGTACGTACAAATTTATTTAAAGACAAAATCCAGTTTAGGCTTCTTACAAATATTACGACGACCAGAAACACATTGAATATACAGACACTAATATTCTAAGTAAACTCAGGAATGTTCCTGAAAAGGCAGATGTTGCTGCCAAGCTGCTTTGAACTTGCCCCGTGTCCATGTTGGTGTCCCTTACAGTGATTTTAAATTTCATATTAACCAATATATCTGTTCAACTCGGCAAGATGATTGGGACGGTGTGGTTGCGAACAAGCTTCATTCTGTCAAGCCAGCCCTGGGAGAGTGGCAGTCATCCTTCAGGCGATGCAGGAAGGATGAAGTAGTCTTGTGCCGTGCCCGCATCGGCCATACATATCTGACGCATTCATTTATTTTAAAGAAGGAGCCTCCCCCTCGGTGTGAACATTGTCAGTGTACACTAACTGTGCGCCACATTTTGGTGGAGTGTGACCATCTCAAGACGAGAAATGATGTATTTGGCAACAGAAATGTTTTGGAATCTTTTAAATTACATCCACAATTAAAATATACTTACCTTAAGGGGGCATTCCTGAGTTTGCTGCATATTAAGAATTTTCCGACTAATAAAATATTTCTACGATTAAACTTACATATTAAATATATTTTCTTGTTTAGAATATCAGTGTCTGTATATTTAATGTATTTCTGGTCGTCTCAATATTTGTAAGAAGCCCAAACTGGATTTTGTCTTCAAATAATGTCGTACGTATGAACAAATATTTTTTAGGAAATAAAATTAAAATTAACCTAGTACAAATATTAGAACGATCAGAAACACGTTTAATATACTTTATATATTTTATGCAGAAAACTATATTTGATACGTAATTACAATCGTTAGTCGACAACATCTTAAAAATTGCAGCAAACTTAGGAATGTCTCTTTAATGGATGTAGAGAGCTCGCCTTAGATGCTATGGGTCTCGCCTTAGATGACATATTATAAAGATGAGTTTTGGAATCGATCGCTCTCGGTGGACACAGCTCACTCACTCGTTTCATCCATTTTCCGACGACCCGCCCTTTTTTCTTTAAAATGTAATATATATATATATATATATATTACCCATATGGTTACAAATATCTTGATACATATCAAAGTGATACGTCCCACTAGAATGTCAAGTGGGACGTAACACTTTTGACTTCACTTGATGACGTCATCAATTAGCGTACTTTAACCTTGCAGGTACGTCAACGAAACGAGATGAGTGATATAAATTAAGATCGATTGGTAATACATAGGATATTAAACTCGCTACCATTTAGTATCATGTTTTTGTCCCTCGTGAAATAATTTTCATTGTCACTCGCTAAAGCTCGTGACAATTGAAAATTATTTCACTCGGGACATAAACATGATACGAAATGGAAGCTCGTTTAATAAATATCCTATAACAGTGCCCCGGACAGTGTGCTTGAACCTTAATTGGATATAATCACGAAAAAAGAAAGAAAAGCACAATGAATGAAATTAAAAGTCTGTAGAATACCAGCAAGAACAGCGAAAATGCTTGGAATTTGAACGCTGTCGTTCATATTTTGTTAGGAGCTGTTAATTAATTCAGGAGTACACGAACGAACCAGATGAACTCCCGAGGAATCCAGATGTTCATAATTATTTTCGTCTTTTCACTATTCCCCATCTGTCTGTGGTATGCCAGGTATTGTGTCCCCTGACGGTTGTCAAGTCTCAGACAAATTATTTCCTCAAAACCTGCCATTTGCAAATTTAAATACATGAGGTCGGCAATATTGTTAATATACACAAAATGCTTTTGTTATGGACATTTAACTCTGTCGGTTGAGTGCTCTCTTGAGGTGCTCTCTTGAGGTGCTTGCATCGCAGGATCGAACCACTTTGGAGTTGTTGTTTTTTTGTTCCACCCAGTGCACCACAACTGATCAAAGGCCGTGGTATGTGTTTTCCTGTCAGTGTGAAGTTGCATATAAAAGATCCCTTGCTGGATTAGAAAAATATAGCGAGTTTCCTCCGATGATTACGTGTCCGAATTACCAAATTTGTGACATGCAATGGCCGATGATTAATTAATCAATGTGCTTTAGGGGTGTCGTTAAACAGACAAACTTTTATCTTTATTTTCCATTGATGAGTTGACGTCGATGGTGTCGCTAAGTGCAATGATGATGTTGCTGGAAGCAGCTATGCAAAGTGTGTGGGGTGGGGGTGGGGTGGGGGTCGGGGGTGAGAGACACGCCCATAATTGAATCCATTTTGAAGAGGATGAAACTAGATGTATACGTAACGATCTAACTCTATTCAGCCTTGCTTGGAGTTGGTAATGGAAAGAAAAAACTTTATTTTGATAATACGTGTATAATATTACAACCATTTTTATACTACATTTATTTTAATGATATTTTGTATCATTATAATATTACATCAATATTTTAAATATTACTAATACTATATCTAACTTTAATACGTGTATAATATTACATTGTATATATATTTAAAATATTACATCTGCCGTTATAATATTTCATCAATCTTTATAAGAATTTTAAATTACACCTATCTTTACAATCCTGTATCAATCTTTACAATATTGCATCTATCTTTATAACGTTACACCTATATTTTTAATATTGCGTCCATCTTTAAAGGTGGTAAAGCGCTCGCTCGATGCGCGGTCGATCTGGGATCCCCGTCTGTGGGCCCATTGGCCTATTTCTTGTTCCAGCCAATGCACCACGACTGGTATATCAACGGCCGTGGTATGTACTACTCTGTCTGTCGGATGGTGCATATAAAAGATCCCTTGCTGCTAATCGCACAGAGTATCCCATAAAGTGGCGACAGCAGGTTTCCTCTCTCAATATCTGTGTGGTTTTAACCATATGTATGGCGCCATATAACTGTAAATAAAATGTGCTGAGTGCGTCGTTAAATAAAACATTTCCTTCCTTCTTTCCATCTTTAAAATATTGCATATATTTTTCAGGTACACAGGGGTTCCAACTAAACAACTCTGTCCAGAGAATGCTTACGGTACCACTGACTGTGCAACCATGGCGAATACACATGGACATATTTAGTGACAAAAACACACACATTTGTTCATCCCAGATTCCAACACGCACAGGTATTCGCACAAACACGCATATGTACGCATAAAACACAAACGCAAACCAGAGAGAGAGAGAGAGAGAGAGAGAGAGAGAGAGAGAGAGAGAGAGAGAGAGAGAGAGAGAGAGAGAGAGAGAGAGAGAGAGAGAGAGAGAGAGAGAGAGAGAGAGAGAGAGAGAGAGAGAGAAAGAGAGAGAGAGAGAGGGAGAGGGAGAAAGAGAGTGAGTGAGTGAAAAAAGATAGAGGGATGGGGAGAAAGAGAGAGCGGGGGTGAGAAAGAGAGTGGAAAAGAGAAAAAGAGGAGAGAAAAGAGTGGGAAAGAGAAGGGGAGAGAGGGAGAGAGAAAGAGGAGGAGAAGAGAAGGGGGGGGGAGAGGAAAGGGAGGAAGAAGAGGGAGAAAGGAAGAAAGAGAGTGAGGGAGAAAGATAGAGGAATGGGGAGAAAGAGAGAGAGGGGGAGAGAGAGGGAGAGAGAGAGAGAGAGAGAGAGAGAGAGAGAGAGAGAGAGAGAGAGAGAGAGAGAGAGAGAGAGGGAGGAGAGAGAAAAGGGGGAAGAGAAAGAAAGAGAGAGAGAGAGAGAGAGAGAGAGAGAGGAGAGAAAGAGAGTGAGAAAGAGAGTGAGGGAGAAAGATAGAGGGATGAAGAGGAAGAGAGGGGGGAAGGACGCACACGCACACGCACACACACACACACACACACGCATGCACGCACGCACCCATAAACACACACAGTCACAGAATATATTTATTATCCACAAATGACTACCGAGACAATTATAGTGACTGTTATTTCTCAAATGTAATGTGAAAAACACTTTTCCCCGACCACACACGTTTTTAATAACCAGTTTAGAAATGACAAGGAGTCTCCACCTACCATTCATAAATCAAGTCAAGACATTCTATTTGATTTAATTATAGTCCACATGCAATTATCCCACGCTCCATATGTTAAGGTCGGCAGAAAAATACTTTCTTTATTATGACTTAAATAGATTTCATATTTCAAATAAAGCTGTCTTTCTAAACTACAAATTCCCATAGAAAGCATGTGTTAAGGTACGTTTAGTTGATACAACTTTTATAACGATTTGTAGAAGGCGATTGTTCGCGTCAACATAAAACTATGGGACTATTTGTACTAATACAATAAGGTAAAGTAAAATTAATGTTTGTTAGACGACAAATCGGCACATTTTAAACTACTGCGATTTGATGTCTAATGTGTGGCTATTGCAACACTTGGTCTAAACACGTTGGTAAAACGTTCGCTTGATGCGCGGTTGGTCTGGGATCGATCCCCGTCGGTGGGCCCATTGGGCTATTTCTCGCTCCAGCCAGTGCACCACGACTGGTTTATCAAAGGCCGTGGTATGTGTTATCCTGTCTATGGGATAGTGCATGTGAAAGATCCCTTGCTGATAATCGAAAAGAGTAGCCCATGAAGTGGCGGCAGCGGGTTTCCCCTCTCAATATCTGTGTGGTCCTTAACCATATGTCTGATGCCATATCACCGTAAATAAAATGTGTTGAGTGCGTCGTTAAATAAAAACATTTCCTTCCTTCCTTCCTTCCTTCCAGGCGAGCGCTCTACTAAATAAGGGGCGGATCTAGCTCTCAGATGGTGGATTGCTCGCCTGACGTGTTATACTCGTGGAATCACACCCCTCGGTGGATCCAGTCTCTAATTCTGGTTTTATCCCCGTCCCAACCAGTGTCCCATGACCAGTGTATCAAAGGCCGTATTATAGCTCAGGGCCCCGTTCCACGAAGCAAACTTAGTGCTACGATCACCTTAAGTACATAAGGTAGCTATACACTTAAGTTGATCTTAGGGCTAAGATCGCTTCGTGGAACAGGGCCCACGCAATCTAGCCAATTTCTGGGGCGGGATTTAGCTCAGTCGGTTGAGTGCTCGCTTGAGGTACTTGCGTCGCAGGATCGAGCCACGTCGGTGGATCCATTCAGCTGATTGTGTTTTTTTTCTCGTTCCAACCAGTGCACCACAACTGGACAAAGGCGGTGTTATGTGTTTTCCTGTCTGTGGGAAAGTGCATATAAAAGATCCCTTGCTGCATTATGAAAAAAAAATAATGTAACGGGTTTCTTCTGATGACTACGTGTCATAATTACCAAATGTTTGACATCCAATGGCCGATGATTAATTAATCAATGTGCTCTAGTGGTGTCGTTAAACAAAATAAACTTTCTTTCAAGCCCATTTCTTGACTCAACTAGGGACAAATTGCAACAGAATTTATTTCACCATAATGTCCCTAGAATAATATACTAAACATCCTAAGCCGGCTAAGGAATCCCTATATAAGTAATATATTTAATTTGCATCAATCTTCTCACAATTACCAAAATTAATGTTCAATATCCAATAGCCGATAATTAATTAATCAATGTGCTCTAGTGGTGTCGTCAAAACAAGCGCGTGAACAGAAAGTTGGTTTCTGGGATCAAAACCCGTCCCAAATCAAGCAAATGTTTTTAAAAATAAATTTTCAGAAGAATCATATGTCGACCCCCCCCCCCCCCCCCCCCCTATAAACTTCGCTCGCCAGTCTTGACCACCTCACCTGCACACACGCCTGTTAAACAAATCAACCCTTGTTTGTTTTTTTACCAAGTACGCCAGTGGCGTAGGAAGGTGCCAAAAAGTGTGTGTGGCACACTTTTATATTTACACACTTTTACCCTATCATAAAGCAAATATAAAGTAAAATACCTGAAAAGTGGGGGAGAGGGCACGTGCCCCACTTGCCCCCCCCCCGGCTTCCTACGCCAGTGTAAGCTGAATCCCCCCCCCCCCCCTCCCATATTGCAGAAAGTGTAAACCTGATAAAGGTCGTTTAAATCTCTCCTCACTGGGACCACCTGTGTGGAAGCACGCTCCTGGTCGCAGATTAAGAGATTACGACCTCCACTGTCCAACCATCTGTCGCCTCTTCCGGAACATCTTCCAGTCGGTTTCAGCAACATCCCTGTTTGACCCCAGGTCAGATCGCACTGACCTCCGCACTGTGATAAACACAAAAACTCCTTTGTTCCAAGTCCGCGTTGATACCTTACAAAGATTTGAGTTCAAAGTATCCGCATCAGTGATTTTTACTCGCTATTTGGTTTAGGTGAACAATGTTTGGGTTCAATCAGATATTTTAGTGTTTTATTAGCATTTAAAACTAAGTAGAAGAGGAGAAGAAAAAAAAGAAGAAAAAAAGTAAAAGAAATAAAAACTATTATTGTTATAGGTGTTGTAGGAGCTGAGGGAGGGAGACTGGTATTTACGCGAATTAAACGAAAATGGGCAAATCTAGATAACGTTTATTCATGTTTGTAATACTACCTAAGAGCTATATAGTTCCAGACGAAACACTACGCATTATTACCTAGATTACTACTAATAGTGTGGGTAGAATGTTTGAAATACATGGTGAAAAGGTTTCAGGTAAGCTCATTTTGCCGGAATAGCTCTTTAATTTTTGCCCAAATTCGAGGATTTGCTCCACCACTGGGACTGCACCCCCCCCCCCCCCCCCTTCTTCTTCCGATCCCTGTCTCATACTCGTATCTTTGTTGTGAACTAAATTTGTGAAATGAAGCAAAACAAAAGCAGGAAAGAGATACGGATGGTCCCTCCTTCTATGAAACATTTACAGAGATATATATTAAAATAAACATGACATGAAAGTGTATCTGTGCCCATAATCCATTGTCAATGACAACCGTAGCTGCTAAATCGTTTGCGGCATCTTCCACAGGGTATGTTTTATAGTTTAGTGCCAGAAATACAATCCTATCTTCAAGATCTCACAGGATGAATTGAGACGGTTCATGTGTAACAAACTAATATCATTCTGTTAACTGAACAAAGTATTCTTCTTCTCTCTTCTCTGGGTACTGGCCTGAATACCAGTTGTAATAATTAATTATTTCTCTGTCTGTCTGTGTGTGTCTGTGTCTTCAAAATACATACATACATACATACATACAGAGAGATAGACAGGTAGAGAGTGAGAGGAAGTAAGAGAGAGAGAGAGAGAGAGAGAGAGAGAGAGAGAGAGAGAGAGAGAGAGAGAGAGAGAGAGAGAGAGAGAGAGAGAGAGAGATGGAGAGAGATAGATAGAAGAGAAAAAAAGAAAGACGCAGAGGGAGGATGGATGGATGGAGAGAGAGAGAGAGAGAGAGAGAGAGAGAGAGAGAGATGGAGAGAGATAGATATAAGAGAGAAAAAGAAAGAGGCAGAGGGAGGATGGATGGATGGAGAGAGAGAGAGAGAGAGAGAGAGAGAGAGAGAGAGAGAGAGAGAGAGAGAGAGAGAGAGAGAGAGAGAGAGAGTAATAAGATAGTTTATATTCAGAACGATAACTTTAATAACACAATATTTTAATTTTATTATCAACTATTTTATTTAAGAATAATAGTTTCATTCATAAGTCTAAAACCCCATTGTTATTGTATACTGGTAGATTAGCATCACGTCAACAACAGGTGACGTTTTATGGCTTAACTAAGATTCATACTTGTCCACACAGTTTAATAGAGGCTATGACTTTGAGTGGGCAGAGGGCAGGGTTATGAAAATCGATATTACGGGAAAGCGGGTCGGACGCGTGCCGCGCGTTAAAAACACCTGGCCCTCCACTAGCCGCCCCACCTGCCGGGCGCAGCGTCCCTCCACTCAGAACCGTCGTTATCTCGAAATCTCTCATACTGAATTCCACAACTGGACGAAACAAAGACCAAGCATCGTTTATTTGGCGGGAACAGTTGTCAGTATCCCCCGAGACATCAAACTTTATGATTCATGAATGTAAAACGTACACGGAATTTCAGTGAATACTACATTTTCTATTTCTCCAGTGTTTACTGGTTTAGATGTATTTTTAGAAGCACGATTAAAAACTTTATTTATTCATTCATTCATTCATACGTTTATTTATTTATTTATTTATATTATTTATAACAGTGGCGTAGAAAGGTGTGTGTGTGTGGGGGGGGGGGGGGGGGGGGGGAACACTTTTATATTTACACACTTTTATACTAGTATAAAGCAAATATAAAGGAAAATGTCTTAAAAGTGGGGGGGGGGGCAAATTTGCTTTATAACAGTGTAAAAGTGTAAATATAAAAGTGTGCCCCCCCCCCCCCCCCCCCCCCCCGCTTCCTACGCCAGTGTATACTAATCTACAATTGTCCGCGTTTTGCAATAAGCGAATACAAATACTCAATCACTATTAATATTATACAATAAATATATTTGATGATGTTTTTACGTGTAAGCTTAGCATTTGTTGTGGGTTTCGACCTAAGATTATAATTGTTTATGTCAGAATTGTTAAATATTTGGCATCCAGTAGCCGATGATTAATCTAATCAATGTTCTTTAAAAAATGTCGTTCGACAAAATAGACTTTTACTTCGTTGTGGATATAGTAGTTTTGTCTCCTGGTCACTGTATCTATTTCAAAAGAAGACCGGCCTCGGTGGCGTCGTGGCTGGCCATCGGTCTACAGGCTGGTAGGTACTGGGTTCGGATCCCAGTCGAGGCATGGGATTTTTAATCCAGATACCGACTCCAAACCCTGAGTGAGTGCTCCGCAAGGCTCAGTGGGTAGGTGTAAACCACTTGCACCGACCAGTGATCCATAACTGGTTCAACAAAAAGGCCATGGTTTGTGCTATCCTGCCTGTGGGAAGCGCAAATAAAAGATCCCTTGCTGCTAATCGGAAGAGTAGCCCATGTAATGGCGACAGCGGGTTTCCTCTCAAAATCTCTGGTCCGTAACCATATGTTTGACGCCATATAACCGTAAATAAAATGTGTTTAGTGCGTCGTTAAATAAAAACTTCTTTCTATTTCAAAAGAAGACATCTGTTTTAGTACAAGGTGTTTACGTGTGTGTTCCAATACAGCGAAGCTATTGCTGAATTTTCAACAAATTTTCAGGACAAAGTTAAAGGGACTATCCTGTTTGTTTCCATTGTAAGATGTTTTGAACCAACAGAGCCTTTTTCATGACTAAAATTGTATATTAAATATATTTTCTTGTTTAGAATATCAATGTCTATATAAACAAGGAGTTTGTAGGGGTGGGATGTAGCCCAGTGGTAAAGAGCTCGTTTGATCTGCGGTCGATCTAGGATCGATCCCCGTCGGTGAACTTTGGGGGTTACTGACTGA
The DNA here is from genome assembly GCF_016097555.1 of Gigantopelta aegis. Classification (NCBI taxonomy): domain Eukaryota; kingdom Metazoa; phylum Mollusca; class Gastropoda; order Neomphalida; family Peltospiridae; genus Gigantopelta; species Gigantopelta aegis. The sequence continues at coordinate 36,757,689 of NC_054707.1, read as the reverse complement.
GGTCCCGTGGCGGATTTCCTCTTTACGATTATTTCAAGATAACTAAATGTTTGACATCCAATAGCCGATCATTAATAAATCAATGTACTCTAGTGGTGTCGTTAAACGAAATAAACTTTAACGTTTAACTTTTTCTAAGGCTTATGAAACCCAACCTGGATTTTGCCTCCCGATAATTTCGTACCTATAAAAAAATATATATTACGAAACAAAATGAAAAATGAGTGTTACAAACAATAATATACGACCAGAAATACATTGAATATACAAACATTAGTATTCTAAATGTATTTTTAATCTGCAAGTTTAGTCTCCAAAACCAGTCTGTTAGTCGGAAACATCTTACAATTGCTGCAAACTCAGGATAGTCCCTTTAAAAAGAGTTAAAGATATCCCATAGACGGAACAGCACATATCACGGCATTTGATATATACCAGTCGTAGGGACGTAGCCCAGTGGTACAGCGTTCGCTCGATGCGCGGTCGGTGTGGGATCGATCCCCGTCGGTGGGCCCATTGGGCTATTTCTCGTTCCAGCCAGTACACCACGACTGGCATACCAAGGGCCGTGGTATGTACTACCCTGTCTGTGGGATGGTGCATATAAAAGTTCTCTTGCTGCAAATCAGAAAGAGTAGCCCATGAAGTGGCGACAGCGGGTTTCCTCTCTCAATATCTGTGTGATTCTTAACCATATATCTGACGCCATATAACCGTAAATAAAATGTGTCGAGTGCGTCGTTAAATAAAACATGTCTTTCTTTGATAGATACCAGTCGTTGGGCACTGGTTAGGGCGAGTTTGACACATAATAGCCGATGCATTTTTCGTGTTGTGGTGTCGTATAAAACATCCAATCATTCATTCTGGTTAGGACGAAAAACGAAAGATGGGTCCGCCGAGGAGGTTCGACCGTACGACCGTACAACCCTACGACCCAAGCACCCCCTGCTATAGCTAAACCCCGCCCCTTCTGAAAACTAAAGGTTAATGGTTCTGGATTTATTTAGTGTTTAGTGTCAGCGGATCTATACATTAACATAATTAGCATTTTCAGCTAGAATGTTTATTCTATGTGTCTACAAATGTTCAATTAAGTGACAGAGAGTATATCTAATTTATTAACATTCATTTCTTACAAAAGTGTACATGTGCTATAGTATTGCAATTTAAAGGGACATTCCTGAGTTTGCTGCATTGTAAGATGTTTCCGACTAATAAAATATTTCAACTATTAAACTTACATATTAAATATATTAACTTGTTTAGAATATCAATGTCTGTATATTCAATGTGTTTCTGGTCGTCTTAATATTTGTAACAAGCCCAAACTGGAGTTTATCTTCGAATAATTTCGTACGTACTAAAGAAACCCCATATTTTAGGAAATAAAATGAAAGTTAAACTAGTACAAATATTAGAACGATCAGACACGTTTAATATACAGCTACTAATATGTTATACAGAAAAATATATTTGATATGTAATTACAATCGTTAAAAAGTCTCTGTTAGTCGATAACATCTTTAAAATTGCAGCAAACTCGGGAATATCCCTTAAAATACGTGTATGTTAGAAACAAAACCAATATACCATCTAAAGTCTTGTCTCCATAATTACATCGATGGCGTAGTGGTTAGGCCATCGGTCTACAGGCTGGTAGGTACTGGGTTCGGATCCCAGTCGAGGCATGGGATTTTTAATCCAGATACCGACTCCAAACCCTGAGTGAGTGCTCCGCAAGGCTCAATGGGTAGGTGTAAACCACTTGCACCGACCAGTGATCCATAACTGGTTCAACAAAGGCCATGGTTTGTGCTATCCTGCCTGTGGGAAGCGCAAATAAAAGATCCCTTGCTGCCAATCGGAAGAGTAGCCCATGTAATGGCGACAGCGGGTTTCCTCTCAAAATCTGTGTGGTCCTGAACCATATGTCTGACGCCATATAACCGTAAATAAAATGTGTTGAGTGCGTCGTTAAATAAAACACTTCTTTCTTCTTTCCATAATAAATCATTCAACGTTTTCACTTTTTTTGCAAGAGTTAGGTCCCTTCGGCTGGAATCATAGTTTCCAGGTTTCCTTCGGTTTGAAATTTAGAACAGTTCTTTAGAAAACCAAGGAAAAACAATTTGGTATCTTCGTGATGGTAAGTAAGTATATAATGTTACTTAATCATCAATAAAGACCCCCATCCACCGTCTGAAAGACGATGCTCTAAGGTTCAAAACGAAAAAGTGTCTTTCGGGGTACACGACCCTACATAGAAAAAAAGGCCGTCCCTAATATTTGCTCGATATATAAATTGTTTTTCTCGATTATTAAAAATTCTATTTGGACCCGTAACGGGTAAATGTAGTAATTGTGTATGTATATATATATATGTGTGTGTGTGTGTGTGTGTGTGTGTGTGTGTGTGTGTGTGTGTGTGTGTGTGTGTGTGTGTCTATATATAAACGCCGGCCTCGGTGGCGTCGTGGTTAGGCAATCGATTTACAGGCTGGTAGGTACTGGTTTCGGACCCCAGTCGAGGCATGGGTTTTTTAATCCAGATACCGACTCCAAACCCTGAGTGAGTGCTCCGCAAGGCTCAATGGGTAAACCACTTGCACCGACCAGTGATCCATAACTGGTTCAACAAAGGCCATGGTTTGTGCTATCCTGCCTGTGGGAAGCGCAAATAAAAGATCCCTTGCTGCTAATCGGAAAAAGTAGCCCATGTAGTGGCGACAGCGGGTTTCCTCTCAAAATCTGTGTGGTCCTTTACCATATGTCTGACGCCATATAACCGTAAATAAAATGTGTTGAGTGCGTCGTTAAATAAAACATTTCTTTCTTTCTATTTATATATATATATATACAGATATATATATATAAAGAAGCTCTACCCTATTGTTTTTGTCAGGTTCAATGAAACACACAATTAGATTAAAACAAAAATATATACATGCATTTTAATTAATAATTATATTTTAATTTAGTGTCCGCCTTTGTGTTAAGCACGTATTATGGCATTAAATATTCAAAGAAAAGTCAAATGTATGAATAAAACAAATTCAGATCATGATGTGCAACTCAAAAGACTATTTAACACGGTCATTGTTTGTAATTCGAAAATAGCCGTATTTGACTATACCCGTATGGGAAGAACTATTTCTGAAGAACTCTTTCAACGTTGAGATTTTTATTTGTTGAACACGAAATTGTTTACCCTTACGATAATTAGTTATGTTTGGGTCTTTTACAAAATGATTTACGTGAATGCGTAGTAATCACCGATGTCAATGTTTATGCTATTGGGTTTTTTTAATGTCAATAAAACAAAAATATTTGCTTAATTTTATTCTGTCTGGTGACATAGGTGTCTGCAGATGACAGCGATTGTGTGTGTGTGTGCTTGTGCATGGGAAGTTGTATGTTAATTTGGTTTTCAACTGGTGGAGGCAAAGCATTATCTTCAAAGTTGGGGAACAGTATCCTCCCCCCCCCCCCCCCCATATGCTGTCCTGTCCCATATTACCAAATATCTAGGGGACAGTGCCCTCCCCCCCATATGCGGTCCTGTCCCATATCACCCATTTCTAGGACAACCTTCGTAACGACCAGTTTTGGTAGGACGTCCATTTCCGTCCCGTCCTGGATTTTACCACACCTATCCACCCACCAGAATTTCAAAAGCAACGCCAATGAATCAGAATGTGTTTTCGTCAATGAAAGTACTCCAGGGGCGTAGCGTGATCTGGATCTGGGGGGGGGGGGGGGGGGAAGGGTGTTTGAATATGAACCAAGTGGACCTTTTTCTATTCACCACCCGAAACTCCATATTTATAAATCTGTATGTTTTAGTACTGAAAGCGGACCATTTGCTTCACACTACACCCCTGTACTCGACAGCTTATGCATCGGGGTTTTATTCACTGTTTCGTACTTTGTCCACGTGTCTAGCATATTTTGCTAGGAGTGGCTGTCACGTTTCATCAGTGCTAAATATAGCCATCTTGGATTAAACGACCTTGCACAACACATCCGGTGTAATGAGTAATATCCGAATGATAAAAAAAGTAGCACATCCTAAGATAGTTAGTTGTGATCTAACGCATTTCAAAAGAACTACTAATATTTTAACAGGAAGTATATGAAGAGATATTTGGAAGGGAAAGGATATTCCAGTAAGGTTATTCGGACCAATACCCAGGGAACTGAAGTCTGAGGACATCCACTGAACACTCCTAATATAGCTGCGCAAACCAGTAAACTATATGTAAGTAGACGGGTCTTTTATTACGATAGCTCTCCAACCAACCCCGTCCGGATTTTAAACAAATTCGTCAATCCTTTTCGGAAAGGGTTTACACCTAGGGCCTTTTCTTAATGTAATCCTTGGAACATTTAGAACACTAGGTCTGTAGGTCTTACTAAATGATTTGTTCCTGGGGTTGATTATCACAGTACAACAAAGTTAGGAAGTGGTCTCCTACACATATTAACTTCTAGCAACTGAAGACGATGTTAAAGGAACATACCCTAGTTTTTAAACACTAAGGCATATTATTGACTATTAGAGCCGTTTGTGATAACTGAAATCATACTTTATATGGATTTTATTGTTTAGATTATCAATTTCCATACATTCCAAGTGTTTTTGGTCATCCTGATGTTTTTAATATCACAAAATCCATTTCTCATATTTTTAAAAACGCACATGCGTCTGATAAGTAACAGTTATGGAGTCGAGCTTTAATCTATTTTTAGAGGGTATTTCACCATTTCAGAGTCACAGACTCATGTTTCACTCAGTTGTAACTTTATCCAGATGTGTTACAGGTTTGTATATTAACTGAACTTAGTGTTAATTTTCATGGGTTGAAACTAGCGTCTGTCCCTTTAATTTTGACAGAAATACTGTCGTCTTTAGTATTATTAATAACACGAACGTTAGCTTCATGGGACAAACATAATACAAAAGGAATTAGTATAACTTCCGTTCAAAATATTTTGCTAAACAAAACTGAAATAGAGAAATACAATTCTTTAAAAAAACAAAACCTGCCAATATGAAATATTTGATGAAGAATGGGTATTATTTTTTTGATATAGTTGAAAATGCTGATACAGTCTTTATGAAAAACGTGTATATATTTTGTTTTATCTAAAGCCAAAGATAACAATTTACCAATAGATTGCAAGCTTAAACTATTTGACTCGATATTCTTCCCAATACTTTTGTATGGCTGTGAAATCTGGGGATACGAAAATGTGGACATAATAGAAAATAGTTAAATAAAATTTCTTAGACGATTATTGCCGGTAAAAATAGGTACGCCTATCTTTATGTTATATGAACCGGCCTCGGTGGTGTCGTGGTTAAGTCATCAGACATAAATCGTGTAGGTTCAGGGTTCGCAACCCGGCACTGGCTCCTACACAGAGCGAGTTTTAACGACTCATTGGGTAGGTGTAAGACCACTACACCCTCGTCTCTCTCACTACCCAATAACCACTAACAACTAACCCACTGTCTTGGACAGACAGCCCAGATAGCTTAGGTGTGTGTCCAGTGCAGCATGCTTGAACCGTAATTAGATATAAGCACGAAAATAATTTGAAATGAAAATGAAATATGTTATATGGAGAACTTGGTAGAACGCCGCTAAAACTAATTATTGATCAAATAATTATATAATTCTGGGCAAGGATAGTTAAAAGTTAAATCCACAAAAATCTCTCATTGACTTCTTAATTATATGATAAAATACTCTACTACAAACGGGCACAGCTACAACTGGCTAGAAAACATAATACACTTATTGAACAACCTGGACATGTCCGATATTTTTATCTCTAAAAATCTCCTATCCATAAAAATAGAAACTGTACATGTTAAACGAAAACAGTTGGACCAGTAGTTACAAACATGGCATAACAAGAACTAAAGATTTTTTTTTTTTTTTTTTGTAAACAAAATTTAAATTTGGAAAAATACTTTATTAAATTACCCGAAAAAATGTTGATCATCCTTCTGAAATTCAGAACAAAATTATCATTTTCCCATAGGAACAGGACGCTGGAATAGCACCCCAGTTCAGAACAGATTATGAACATTGTGTGAAGGAAATGATATTGGAGATGAATATGACAACTTATTTAAATGAAATTATTTTATGAACACACGCAAAAGGCTTATAAGGCCATTTTATTATTTGTAAAAATATCGCATACTTAAATTCAAAGAACTGTTTAATTGTAATTAAATAGCATAAACACCCTCAGTAAAATGTCAACATTCATTTCTGAAATTACAAGTAAATTCAGTAAACCATAGATAAACATCTTCAATATCATTTGATACTTTTAAAAGTACTGACTTGTAAAACTCTTTCTGCTATATTTGATTGTCTTGTTACCACGTATCTTCATTTATAAAATGTGTATATAGCTATCTTGAATTATGTTTGTATATATTCTACGAAGAACTCCTGTTGTCATCTTGTCACTGTAAATACCCATTGTACAATAATTCCTCATATGCTGTCGTTTGTCGGTCTGAGTGTACCGAAATAAATTAGTTTCAAAGTTTCAAAGACGGAGCAGAGTTACAACCCATATTACAACACTGGGCCAATTTCACTAAACAACGTAAGTTTACGTCTGCGACTAGCAGTTACGTCTGGGCATACGTTGACGTCTGCGACTAGCAGTTACGTCTGGGCATACGTTGACGTCTGCGACTAGCAGTTACGTCTGGGCATACGTTTACGTCTGCGACTAGCAGTTACGTCTGGGCATACGTTGACGTCTGCGACTAGCAGTTATACTGGGCATACGTTTACACGTGTTTGACGTCTATTTCACACGGAAATGCACATCAATACGGAAGATTTTAACGACAAAATAAAATGAAATATGTGTACTTAAAACTATATTTGTCGTACTATGATAGTAATAAGAATTGTGTTTTAGTCGTAGATTTACGTTTACGATGTTTTGTGCAATTGGGCTCACGCCCACTCGTTGTTCTTATTCACCATCAGTTCTTTTCATAAAAGGAAAGGTTTTATTTAACGACGCACTCAACACATTTTATTTACGGTTATATGGCGTCGGACATATGGTTAAGGACCAAACAGATATTGAGAGAGGAAACCCGCTGTCGCCACTTCATGAGCTACTCTTTGTCGATTAGCAGCAAGGGATCTTTTATATGCACCATCCCACAGACAGGATAACACATACCACGGTCTTTGATATACCAGTCGTGGTGCACTGGCTGGAGCGACTTTTCATAAAATTACCTTTATTTAACCGCCAATAGCCAATGTCTTTTTTTTTTTTTTTAGTGCTAGTGATATATAGCGCTCGCCTAATGCACGGTCGCTCTAGCATCGATTCCCGTCGGTGGGCCCACTGGGCTATTTCTTGTTCCTGCCAATGAACTATGTGTTATCCTGTTTCTATGGTGGTTTATAAAAAAGATCCCTTGCTACTAATGGAACAATGTGGCGGGTTTCCTCTAAAACACTATTTCAGAATTACCAAGTGTTTGACATCTAATAGCCGATGTGCTCTAGTGGTATTGTCAAACAAAACAAACTTTAAACTTTGTGTGTGTACGTTTGTGTGCACATGCGTGTGCATACGTTTGTGTGCGTATGCGTGTGCATAAGCAAGGGTGATAGGTTTTTTTTACATGCACAGTGTGGACATGCTAATATATATTATTGCAAAAGTTCATAATACAATCAATATTTTCATATACAATATGGCACCCCGACCCTATTGTAGGGATAATAAATAAACTATAAAAAAAATAAAGGCTCCAGAGGGATTCGAACCCTTGACCTTCTGCTTACTAGGCAGACGCTCTAACCAACTGAGCTATAGAGCCTTGCTTGCTTTCTTTAGCTTGCACATGACTACTAGATCAAATCAAATTATAGGAATTTACTAACCAGCTGATACATGATATGACCAGTCCTGTCACACGTGTCACCAAATGCGCGCATAGCCATGTTTAATCCGCCATTTAATGTTAGGTGCACTTTAAACTTTAACCGAGTGAAAACTTGGTATACTGCTACCTTACATCAATCACTTTATGTACAGCACCCATGAAACAAAACGTAATTATATACACACAACGTTACAAAGTAAAGCGCATACAATCATCAATTATCATGATTGCGACAACCGAAAACATTTTCAGAATTTAATTAATTTTTTTTAACGAAAAATCGAAATGGTACACTGCTTGAAATGCTATTAACGACAGGATATGAATAGTTTAAAGACCCAGATGTGGGAAGGTTTTAATAATTAGTACTAATCATGACTTAAGGGTGGGTGAGTGGGAATAAACTAAAATAAAATACATTTTAAAAAGTCTAAAACAGTATAGCAACTGGATACGACTTGAAATGATTTGGCTGAATTTCGGACACCAGATTTTGTCGCATATGCATTTTAACACTCACACTGTGTACACTGGATGGGGTGGCGGTTGTTAATTGGCACCCGTAAGGACATAATCCTGCTGCGAAAACTTCAGATACAATTCTTGCCTCAGGGATCCTTATATGTACTTCACAACAAATTTAATATAGCTGCGAACACTACCGCCTTCCATATACTAGTAATAATAACGGTTGGAACGGGAAATAACCCCACGGGTGAACTGGAGGGGATCGATCCTATGATTCTACGCACATCAGCCGGATCATACGCACATCAGCCGGATCATACGCACATCAGCCAGGTGCGTGAAACACTGAACTACATCTCAGTATATCTCGTTTTCAATAACTGGTGTCTGCTTAACATATGCTTATTTCGACATCTGGTCAAAAAAAGCAAGCGAGAGGAAACCCGCAATCGCCACAAAAAGCAGTAAGAGATCTGTTATATGCACAGTACCCTTTGCCCATAGGACTGGACGTAGCACAGTGGTAAAGCGCTCACTTGATGCGCGGTCGGTCTGCGTTCGATTCCCGCCAGTGGTCCCATTGGGCTATATCTCAACGCCGTGGTATGTGCTATCCTGTCTGTGGGATGGTGCATATAAAAGATCGTTTACTACTGTTGAAAAAATGTAGCTGGTTTCCTCTCTAAGATTCTATGTCGAAATTACAATATGTTTGACATCCTGTAGCCGTTGTTTAAAAAATCAATGTGTTCTAGTGATGTCGTTAAGCAAAACAAACTTTTAAACTTTTTTCCAATAGCCGATGGTAATCAATGGGCTCTAGTGGTGCCTTTAAACAGAACAAACTTGTCAGAATTACCTTCAATGTTTGACATCGAATGGCCGATGATAACGGGGTTAAACCAACGTGCTCTAGTAGTGTCTTTAAACAGAACAAACTGTACACTTGACGTGAGTTGTGATTCTGCTCGAAGCGGCAGGTGTGTGCACCATGCAAATCAACTCGTATCTTCTCCATTGCACTCTCGAATCGTCTTTTAACGCCTCATCACTTCCACGTATCTGAATTTCCATTATCTCAGCCGCCGTGGCGCTTTCATTTCTGCCTCGCGTTTTGGGTTTTTGAGGTCTTTATCAACAGTTACTCCAGCTAGGACGACCGACCCCTGGCGACATTTCTTATCGACAAGCATCGCCCGACCACCGTGGAAGATAGTTTTGCTTTTTCGTTTGTGATAGCAGAAGGTTGCAAATCTGTCACAGATAAGAGAATTGAACGTTTATATAGACAGACAAAGAGAAAAAGCCTGCAGTGATCAGTAGGGTAGCGAACGTAGCTAAACTATATCAAATTAAGTATATATATATAGACCCCATCTGTCATGCCATTAAAATATACTGAAAGAAAGTTTGTTTTGTGTAACGACACCACTAGAGCACATTGATTTATTAATCATCGGCTATTGGATGTAAAACATTTGGTAATTTTGACAAAGTCTTAGAGAGGAAACCCGTTACATTAGTAGCAAGTGATATTCTATATGCAGCGTCCCACAGACAGGATAGCACATACCACGGCCTTTAATATACCAGTCGTGGTGCACTGGCAGTAACGAGAAATAACCCAATGGGCCCACCAACGGGGATCGATCTCAGACCAACCGCGCATCAAATGAGCGCTCTACCACTGGGCTATGTCCCGACCCGTCCTGCAATTAAAGGGACATTCCTGAGTTTTTCGACTAATAAAATAGTTCTACGATTAAACTTACATGTTAAATATATTTTCTTGTTTAGAATATCAGTATCTGTATATTCAAGGTGTTTCTGGTCGTCTTAATATTTGTAAGAAACCCAAACTGGAGTTTGTCTTTAAATAATTTCGTACGTACGAAAAAAAAAGCTTTTAGGAACAAAAATGAAAATTAACCTAGTACAAATATTAGAAAGATCAGAAACACGTTTAATACACAGCTACTAATATTTTATGCAGAAAAATATATTTGATATGTAATTACAATCGTTAAAAAGTCTCTTTTAGTCGATAACATCTCAAAAAGTGCAGCAAACTCAGGAATGTCCCTTTAAAAGATACTGTCTCACATTTCTAAAAGTTAACATTGTATTAATAGAAACAAGAAACATAACTGCAGTTTTAATAAACATTATCGTACCCCCCCCCCCCTCCCCCCCCCCTTAAATAGCAACCGCTTGGGCTATAATTATTTGAGAATATCAGCATGCGAAGCAAATATTTATAAGACTCAGAGTATAAAACTATAGTATTAATTATTTAGGAATAAATGAATGAATTATTTATCGACACACCAGCATATAAAACACGTTGGTTATTGAATGCAAAACAATGGTATATGTGACGATCAACATTCATACAAACAATTATAAAATTATCAACAAAGGACAGTGTGAATAGCTGTGACAAACATTCAGGCACCACGCCACTATTTGTCGTGTCAATACTAATTTAGTCCGGTTTAGGAAATTGTTCCTCATTAGAATAATGATACAAAATTCTGCAATGCCTTTCTAAACATTTCACTGATGACTACAAGTAGATTAACCTCTGTAGTACTTTTATTTACCATTTAATACTAACTTATAACAACTGTACAGAGTGGTATACTGCCACTTGTATAACAGCAACTTGGGGGGGGGGGGGGGTGCTCTGGCTTACGGGTGGGGCGGGACGTAGCCCAGTGGTAAAGCACTCGCTTAATGCGCGGTCAGTTTGAGATCGATCCCCGTCAGTGAGCCCATTGCGTTATTTGTCGCTCCAGCCAGTGCACCACAAATGGTACACCAAAGGCCGTGGTATGTGCTATCCTGTCTATGGGATGGTGCATATAAAAGATCCCTTGCTGCTAATCGAAAAGAGTAGCCCATGAAGTGGCGACAGCGGGTTTCCTCCCTCAATATCTGTGTGGTCCTTAACCATATGTCCGACGCCATATAACCGTAAGTAAAATGTGTTGAGTGCGTCGTTAAATGAAACATTTTCGTTCCTTCCTGGCTTACGGGTGGCTAGCTGTAAAACCTATTTTAATTATTTGCAAGATAGTTGTCACGGAAGAGTACTCGCTAAAACCAGCTGTCGTGTAACCCTTCTATAGTTTTCACAGAATATATTCTGTATTGAACTGCATGGAGTAATTAACCTTTACGAAAGACACGATAACACGTACCAACATAACAAAAGAAAAAAAAGAAGAAAAAAAGTGTAAAACACAAAAACAAACGAAACATTGTATTGAACTGAATTGATAAATGCACCCAACTATTAACACAAAACAAAAAACATTTGAAAACATCACAGATGCTTATAAATCTCATTTCAAATCGACTTCGAGGATATAGGAACATATGCTGTATTTGTCATTCTCAATTAAAAAAACCCCCATAAGAATGGTGCCATCCCTACACCATGATGATAAACAGCACACATATTTACCCACAAGCAACATAATGTTTGTAATTAAAGCCATATACAAGAATATATCGATCTCTGTTGGCCAAGCGTTTCTTGATTAGAAAGTACATTATGTACATGTGACTTCTTCCCTCGGTGGGCCCATTTTCTGATTGAGCTTTTTCCCGTTCCAAAAAATGTCCCATGACTCGTATACCAAAGGCCTAACACTTATCTTAAATATAATAACCAATATATATTTTCAATTTGGCAAGATGATTTCAAGAACGGTGCGGTTGCAAACAAGCTTAATTCTGTCAAGCCAGTCCCGAGAGTGGCAGTCCTCCTTTAGGCGATACAGGAAGGATGAAATAGTATTGTGTAGTGCTCGCATCGGTCACACATATTTAACACTTTTAATTATCCTGGAGAAGGATCATCATTGGCGTACATAGGGGGGGGGGGTTCGATGGGTTCGACCGACCCCCCCCCCTCCCCCCCCGAAATCGCTTTTTTTATAATTGAATATATCTGACATTGAGATCTGACATTATTATATTTACTCAACATAGAAATATATGCCCAATATCTCTGCAATCTATTTTGGAACCCCCCTTTTCAAAACTCAACATAGAAATATATGCCCAATATCTCTGCAATCTATTTTGGAACCCCCCTTTTCAAAACTCAACATAGAAATATATGCCCAATATCTCTGCACTCTATTTTGGAACCCCCCTTTTCAAAATCCTATGTACGCCCATGATCATCTACCGCAGTGTGGACACTGTCAATTTACACTGACGCTTGACCATATATTTCGTGGAGTGTAATAATTTGAACAGACGCGAAAAGATATAATTTAGGAAGACAAACTTTGATGGAATCATTCCGATTTCATCCACAACTTACTGTGAATTATATTACGACAGGTTGACTCTTATTCCAAATGTTAATATATATAGTTACCTGTGATATTCATACACTCGAAATTTTAATATATTTGTGATATACAAATCTTTCACAGCTCTTTACACGGTTTTTTATTTTATGTTGATCATTAATTCATGCATTTTTTTTTATACATATGTATATACATGTACCATTGTTTGACACACAAAAGCCGTTGTATTTTTGTGCTAGAAATCGTTAAACATTCTTAAACATTAATTTTAATTTTATATTGATGTTGATCATCAAGTCATGCATTTTTTTTTACCATTGTTTGACATGCAATAGTCGTTGTATTTTTGTACTGCGGTGTCGTTAAACATTCATTCATTCATTCATTCATTCATTCATTCATTCATTCATTCATTCTAAGGTAAAAATGTAATGGGTTTTTCCCAACCCATCGGAATCTACGGGCCTGCCACCACATTATTTAGTTTTAGGCCAGGTACGGTCCTACATTCTTCATACTTGGTCAAGCAGATATCCCCCTCCTCAACTTCTGAAAGTATTGTTGTCATTTTAAGCTTGATCTGTCATTTGTAACTAAATACATAAAAACACGGGTGGCGTAAGTGGTGTTGGAAGAGGTTTAATTTCAAGTCGGGTAATAAATCAAACGCAGAAAGAGAAACCCGAAAAGCAGTCGTGTTATTTGGACAATGTTATAAACACGTTGCAATACCTGGCCTATGTCAGACGCTGTATCCACAAGAAGTGTTCTTGAACATTTATTTGATATAAGCACGTTAATTGCCGACATTTGACCTGACAGTCTTTTTGTGGGCATACATACATACATACATCCTCGGTCAACATCGCTACAGTATTGTCCATCCCGGAAACTGAAGCAAAAAATAACCGACGGGGATCGATCCTAGACCAACCGCGCATCAGGCGAGCTCTTTACCACTGGGCTACGCCCCGCTAAAAAATTGAAAATTGAAAAAATTTCCGCCATGAATTGTTTTAGAGGTATACCTACCCTCAAAAGCAATCGAAGTTAATGAGACAAAGTCCCAGTAGAAAAACGGGGATGCGGCAGAGGCGTAGGTTGGGGTGGTGGGGTGGGGTGGGGACGAACCCCCTGCTGAGGCTAAAACAATTTTATTTATTTATTACAGTTCAATACTAAGCTATTCATATAAAGATGACAAAAGGGGCCGCCAGGTTCATCCACCTGTGGTCCAGATCAATGTACGCAGCTGTGAGGGTGTGTCAGAAAAGCGCAAACTGAGATTTAAGTTACCTGTGAAAACAATACCTTGCTGTTTTCAAAAGTCATCCTTAATTCCCCGCCGAGATTTAGCTCGGGATTTAGCTTGAGTTACTTGCGTCGCAGGATCGAACTATCGCGGTGGATCTATTCGACTGATTGGTTTTTTTTTCTCGTCCATCCAGTGCACTACAATGGAACAAAGGCCGTGGTATGTGCTTTCTTGTCTGTGGAAAAGTGCATATAAAACATCCCTTGCTGCATTAGGAAAAATGTAGCGGGTTTCCTCTGATGCCTACGTGTCAGTATTACCAAATGTTTGACAGCCAATAGACGATGATCAATTAATCAACCAGTGGAGTCGTTAAACAAAACAAACTTTTAACTGTAACTTTTAAATTCCCCGCCAAAACGTTGTCACCCGACCATAAAAAATATTTTAATGTAACAACAGTACAGTGAAGCCGGAACTTCTTATCCCCAACGAAGTTTTACCCCCCCCCCCCCCCACACACACACCAGGCGCGGATCCAGGATTTTTAAATGGGGGGGGGGGGCGAGGGCGCGAAGCGACCGAGATTCCTAGGGGGGTCCAGGGGCATGCTCCCCCCGCGAAATTTTGAAATTTAAGTGGCCTGAAACGCGATTTCCTCGCATCTGAGTAACAAAATAACTATATTAACGTATGTTTTTGGTATTGTCATACTGTTTTTGTTATCTTCAAAATTGGGAAATAAGTGCATTTTTGTGTAATTCCACTCTAGTGTATGCTATAGTTAAAACAAAATAATAACTTGACCCCAAAAATAGGGGGGGGGGGGGGGCCGGGCCCCTTGGGCCCCCCACTAAATCCGCGCCTGCACACACGCGCGCGCACACACACACACACACCCCAAAAAACTAAATACCCCCCTCAACCCCCCCCCCCCCCAAACCCCCCACAAAAAACCCCACCCAAAAAAACAAAAAAAAAAACATTCTAACAAAGGGCGTGAAGACAAAATGCTGGAACCGCCAACGTATGCAGTTTCACCTGTATTGTTATCAGTACACGGAAGCTAAAGGCAGAATAGCGCATGTAATTCCTTTATTTTGGCTGTTCTATCAGACACCTTCATCCCTGATGCAAAGAGGGAGATTGTTATTTTTAAAGAAATGTTTTATTTACTCTACAATGTTCTTCCAAATATGTTATGCGAATTGGGGTGGGTTTAAAACTTAATCATATGTTAAATATTTAAAAACTCTATTGATTATGTAGTAATGCTAGGATC
>NC_054707.1:36647402-36737402 GCF_016097555.1 Gigantopelta aegis | reverse complement strand
TACTTTACTTTACTTTACATACTTTACTTTACTTTACTTTACATACTTTACTTTACTTTACTTTACTTTACTTTACTTTACTTTACTTTACTTTACTTTACTTTACTTTACTTTACTTTACTTTACTTTACTTTACTTTTACCTTTTACCTTTTAATTAATTAATTAATTAATTTTTGTTTGTTACTATATTCACCCTTAACGGGTCCAGATAAACTGTTCTGACTATAATATCTCCTCGGCTAATGAGGCATGGTTAGCCACACTGCGGTCGGTGTTTAGGGGGACCCCCAGTGTAAGGTCAAAACACCCCATCTAAAGTTTCCTGTGCTAAGCACGGGTTACATCTAGTTCATAATATAGTAACACACGTGAAAATTAAATAAGCTATAAAATAGCAAGAGATGTTTATTTTTTATTAGTATTCTCAGTTCTTACCTCATATAAATGGACTAATATAAGCCGTATTAGTATTCTAATACACAGGTAAGTCTAGTATACAATATAGTAATACACGCGACAAAGTATTAAATAAGCTATAAAATAGCAAGAGTTGTTTTTCTTTTTCAATAAGCACTGTATTACTATTCCAAGACACAGGTAAGTCATGTTGCTAAGTGGAGGTTGCTAATTCATGACGTCATAATGATTTTTTACCCTTTCCAGTCGAATCGAACAACGGAAGCGCAAAGGCTTACAAAACGGAATTTATATATATATATATACATGTATTTTAATTTATTTATTTATGACATCCTCTCTCTCTTTTTAATTTTTTTTTTAATTTTTAAATTTTTTTTTTTTTTATTGCTTCATGTTTTTTACAGCTGCTATGTTGTTTTGCTGTTTTGGGTTGTGTGTTTTTTTCTAGGGGTTATTTATTTATTTTTAATTCTTAAAGTATGTAGTTATCAGTTTCGATAATAATGATATACAAATGAAAATACCGATTCTCACAATTACCATGTAGGCTAATATTAAAAAATCGGTTTTCTTTAAACCATCGGAAGCGGGGTGGGGTAGGGCGAAGGAAGGGGGTGGGGTAGGGCGAAGGAAGGGGGTGGGGAGGACTTGTTGAAAGACAAACTAATAAATAAAGCTTTCTCCCCACTCCCCACCCCACACTTCGGGTGCTTTCGTCTTCCGGGGACGGGGCGTAGTCCACTGGTAAAGCGTTTGCCTGATACGCGGTCATTCCAGCCAATGCACCACGACTGGTATATCAAAAGACCGTTGTATGTGCTATCCTAGCTGTGGGATGTTGCATATAAAAGATCCCTTGCTACTAATGGAAAAATGTAGCGGGTTTCCTCTTTGACTATATGTCAAAATTACCAAACATTTGACATCCAATAGCCGGTAATTAATAATCAATGTGCTCTAGTGGTGTCGTTAAACAAAACAAACTTTTGTAACTCGAAAAATCAGTTACCATAAAAATGGCACATATAATTATATAAATGATATGTTATATGAGCATGTTTTGCATTAAGTTACATTATGTAGAATGTTTACGTGCAATAAAGTTTATCTCATCTTATCATATAATTTAAAATAAAATGGCATGCAAACTGAAATCTGAGTTTTTAATAAATTGACATGTAACTGTTACATGTGTAACTTCTGCGTCCACTTTGTTATTCGAATAATAATTTTAAAAAATTCATTCTCTTTGTTTCGACAATATCGTATTACCTGTACATAACTGATCTGTATACATAAGGCACAGATAAGAATAAAACGCGAGGGAACATGAATGGACTTGACCCCATTCACCAGTGTGAGTCGTCGAATGTAGGACACACCCCTTTGGCAAAGCCGAACGCCGATTGGTTCGGCGTCCGGAGAAACACGACAGGCTAGAAACGTGTTGTAGCATGTCTACGAAAAGCGTCAATCCGTTTGGACGTGTACGTTTGAAAAGTGTTATAAACTTTGGATAGTGTTGTGTTCTGGTCACAAAATAAGGTGCAATCGATGCTGCAAGGTAAGATTTTTCATATTTTTAATATTAATACAAATAATTGCGTGTTTAAGGTGTCTTTATAAGGATTTCAAAAAAAAAAGAAGAAAGAACAGAAGTATTTATTTATGCCGTCTGCCGTGTTGTAAGCAGACGTTCACACCTTCACCGTCAGAAACACGTTTAGCCGTCTCATAGTGGCGGTCCCCTTTTCATTTCAACTTATGTTCGTGCTTATATCCAATTATGGTCGAAGCACGCTGTCTTGTGCACACACCTCAGCTATCTAGGCTGTCTGTCCAGGACAGTTGTTTAGTTGTTAATTGTTAGTGGTTAGTGAGAGAGAAGAGTAGGTGATGCCTTACGCCTACTCACGGAGTCGTTAAATATCTCTGAGTGGGAGCCGGTACCGGGCTGCGAACCCTGTACCTTCCAGCCTAATGTCCGATGGCTTGACCACTTGGCTTTCAAATCTTTAAAAACAGTTTTTTTGTTTAATTATACTTTGCTAGTTCCATCGACTGGGGGGGGGGGGGGGGGGGGTAGAGGAGGCACCTCTAATAGTTTACCTTTAAAATGGTGTGTGTGCGGGGGTGGGGTTAAACCAGGGGCCGCGGAATGTTTTTGAAAGGTAGGGAAGGGGCCACTGTCAGTGCAATAACCCAGGCGATGGAAATATGAGGACTTAAACATATTACGGGGGGTGGTGGGTGGGATGGTGATGGCGAGTTTTTCAGCTTTCTCAGGACAACAACAGAGAAAAGTGGAGGGGTAGAAACTGACCCCCGCTCCCACAGCTTCTGACACCTATATTTTATATAGTACAGGCCTGTAGAAATAATCCGAATGATACCTGGAGTGGGGTGACACGATCTATAGCTGTGGGGGAACAGTCTCCTAGTGGTGGAGTTAGATTTTTAATATATATATATATATATATATATATATATATATATATATTAAAAATCTATTTAATTAAAAATCTATGTGTGTGTATATATACGTATACGTATACGTGTGTGTATGTGCGTGTGTGCGTGTGTGTGTGTGTGTGTGTATGTATATAGAGGATAAAAAAGTGCAAACTTTCCGTTCTCAAGAGGGGGTTGGGTGCAGTACAGGCACCCTCCGGTTTCTACAGGTATGATATATATACCCAATTATGGCCATACACGTCGTACAGGACACGAGTTAATGGTCAGTAGTTGTTAATGTGAAATATCAGAATATTATCTTCAGAATTAAACACACATTCCCATAATGGTTAGTAGTTATTAAATACACATTCCCAACACAGCCGTCATTACAACCCAGCACTGGGGTGCGAACCCAGCACCTACCAGCCTGGAGGTCGACGGACTGACGTATTGTTCTGGAAACCTTTTTAAATATGATTTTAGCCTAACAAAACCAGTACACCACGGAAGCCGGTAATCAGAGGTCTTTGTTCATCGAGGCATGTACATTTTCCCACGGCGTTGCTGCAGTGGATTTCACAATAGATGTTGCAGCTTGTAACAGTAACGTAGGTGTTGAATGGCCCCGCAGCGTTCAGCTTGCGAATATAATAAGTGTTTCGGGTTTCAAGCTAATTGTGTTGTGTCACCTACCCCTCCCACTGCACACCCTTAAATTTTTTGTAAGATCTCTTGTTTAGGATAGAATTATTAAATACAATTTTTAGTTTTAAAATATTTTATTGATCGTATACTACTGATGTACTTTAACTGAATGTTTCGACACCAAGGCCGAACCGGTTCTAGTGGAAATGATATTGCCTCCTGTTAAAAGGAAGGTCAAAGTTTGTTTAGTTTATCAACACTACTAGATCACACTGATTTATTAATCATTGGCTCTTGGATGATAAAAGGAAGGTGAATAGAGAGAGAGAGAGAGAGAGAGAGAGAGAGAGAGAGAGAGAGAGAGAGAGAGAGAGAGAGAGAGAGTTAAAGTTGTCCCTTGCCCAGTTGCTTGTATGTTCCGACAACTATGAAATTTCTTTAAAAGTCAGCGGCAAAACATAGTTCGCGAGGTGTATGTGTGTGGGGGTGGGGGGTTAGGGGGGTGGGGTGGTCTAACGGGGAAAAGGACACGCGGCCCAACTCGTCGAAATGGCATCTCAGTAGAAAATAAAGGAAAAATAGGTCCTCTCGTCTCCCCTCCCCTTGAATCCGCCTCTGACAGTACAACGGATAATATGTCGTCTTCATCTTCAACCTGTTTCTTTACTGATGGGTGTGGCGACCCCGTTCACCCGCGGGGATCTGTCATGCACTATTGCATCACGTAGAGAAGGTGGTTGCGATGTGTAAAATTAATAAGCCAGCAACACTTTTTGCAGGCTCTAGGATGGAAAATGTATTAGCAATTATTATTAGTACAGTTTCTGGGTGGTCTGAGCGTGTGTGTATATATATATATATATATATGTTCACTGTAAGAGGTTTTGTCGATATTGAAAGTAACATAATTATAACGCGAAGTGATTTGTTATCGTGTTGAAAAGTTAAACAAAAGATTAGGCCTACTGCATAATTCCAAAACCACCAGTCTAATAAGACAGCGATATATACAAGGAAGGTGCTGGGGGTGGTGTGTGTGTGTGTGTGTGTGTGTGTGTGTGTGTGTGTGTTGGGGGTGGGGGGGGGTGTCACAGAGATTGCTTAAGGCAGAAGGTAAAACGTCTCTCTTTCAGGAACAGTCGTGTATAAATAGCTATTTTTAGAATCGGGAAATAATGTTGCTATCTCCCCATTCTTAAGTTATTTATACATCTTACCGCAATACAAGAAACCTACACCCGCCCTTCCTAGATTTAATAGAAATGGGATACTGGAGGTGCACCAGTCTAAAGCTTTAGGTATCGCGGTGAACAGGAAGGGATGTGTGTGCACGTTATATTGACCTCCATGATTTCGCTGTTTTGTACGTATTAGACTATGGCAGTGGCTCAATATTCCCAAGGTCAAGTGTCTTTGTCCAAATGTCTGTCACCTCTCCTCAACTTTTTTCTTTTTTTTTTGCATTAATTTTTGTTTGCGTTAAATCATTAAATGTAACTGAACATGTATTATTAATTAATAATCATAGCAACTTAGGCCAATAAAAAGCTGTCTAAATATGATAATTTCGCTGTCTAAATATCTATATAATATTATGTCTGTCTGTCTGTCTGTCTTTCTAGCTATCTGTATGAATATATATATATATATATATATATATATATATATATATATATATATATATATATATATATATATATACTTGTCTATATTAAACAGGACAGAATTTTAGAGTATACTATTATTAGTATTAAAGGGACAGACCCTAGTTTTTAAACACTAAGACATATTTTTCACCTAAACCCTAGTTTCAACCCATAACAATGGACACTAAGTTTGGTTAATTTACAAACCTGTAATAACTTTGGATACAATAGAGTCTGTGACGTTGAAATACCCTTAAAAATAGACTAAAACGCGATTCAATAATCATTACTTCTCAGACGCACGTGCGTTTTTAAAAATAGGAAAAATGCATTATGTAGTATTAGAAACACCAGGATGACCAGAAACACTTCAGTTGTATGGAAATGGATTATCTAAACAATAAAATATAAGTAATGTTTGATTTCAGTGATCATAAACGGCTCTAATAGTGAAAAATATGCGTTAGTGTTTAAAAACTAGGGTAGCAAAAAGAGAAACAAACGTCTGAGCCGAGCTTCAAAACGTTAGTCTGTTTTGTTTAACAATACCATTAGAGCACATTGATTTATTAATCATCAGTCATTGGATGTTAAATATTTGGTAGTCATGGAGAGGAAATCTGCTAAATATTTCCTTTATTAGCAAAGGATTTTTCATATGAATCACCCCACAGACATCATAACACATACCACGGCCTTTGATATACCAGTTGTAGAGCAGAAATAGCCTAAGGGGTCCATCGAAGGGGATCCATCTCAGACCGACCGAGCATCAAGCGAGCGCTTTACCACCGGGCTACGCCCCGTCCACACCGAGCGTCAAAAGCCAAGTTCCTTATTTTTGTACTGTATGTCTTTTTAAAAAATAATTTTTAGTGTATGTCTAATATGCTTGTGACATGTCTAACTAAAATTTATGTATCTTGTATTGTTTCAGATGGCAACGGAAATGGCTCTTTGGTTTTTCACCGTGTTGTGTGTGTCCGTCATCAGCGAGTCCGCCCTGTCCGTGTGTCCGTCAGCTCACTACTTCAACCTCACCGAGTTCAAATGCAAACAGTGTTCGAAATGTCCCATCAACCAAATCATTCGAAAGCCATGCATCAAGGACAGAGACACAGTGTGCGGACCTTTTAGGGAGTTTAACCGATTCCACCAAGCACCCAAGAATGGCGAATTCAACCCTGGATTTCCATTTTCGGACAATGATACAAGCGACAAGCGACGCCAAGATGGCGGCAGTCCCAGCAAAGACAATCGTCTGTCTCCGTACGACACGACCACTCACGATTCTTCCCAAGGTACCGTTGTTGACCTGACTTCGGTGAGTTCCGGTGAACGACAATGGCGGACTCTCGCGATCGCTCTGATCGGAATCCTGTGTGTCGTGTCTGTGTGTCTGATCAGCTTCATATTCCTCTTCTGTTACTTCAAGCACAAGAGACAGATAGTGGAGAAACAAGTCTTTTACGATCCAGGTAAGAAAACATCTGCTGGTTAAAATAAGTCTCTGAAAATTGAAAAATCACGCAAACCATTTATTACGTAACCCATATACACGATGTCCTAAATTTCATGGTTGAACGAAAAATGAGTTATGCAAAACTGATCTTGCGCGAGTGACGCACGAACGAAACTATCGTTCTTGCAATTTTTAGAGGCCTGTGAATCAAACGTCCATTGGACATTGCTTGAAATTAAGACCCATTTTTGTGCTTGTTTTCCCAATTGTTTAAGCATACTGACCAGGGCCCCGTTTCACGAAGCGAGTGTAGCGCTAAGATCACGTGTATAACAACAGTGTGCACTTGAGGTGATCTTAGCACTAAGATCGCTTCGTGGAACGGGACCCTGGATTTAAACCATGCTTGTCTGAACTATGTTTCCAATACAGGGGTTTGGGTTTGTTGTAAGCGAGAGAAGTCGGTATAGTTACGGTGGTCATATACCTTACCAATGAGCCTTTATAAACCACTCTGGGTTGGAGTTGGTCCTGGGAAGCGAACCCAGAACTTACCAGCCGTCATTCCGATAGCTTTACTACCACACCACCATAAGTGAAATTCCATGCACGCAGATATACACATTGCTTTATATACAGATTTTTGCAGCCAATTCTGTTTTTCGAAAGCACATGCACAAGTGTAACAAAAATGACAAAGCACAAAATGTTATGGCATACATGTTTCACCTCCTGGCAACATCTACTGAGAGGTACAGTCATAAACGTAAAGAAGAATGTCGACGCCGCGAACTTCCGGATATTCCGAGAATACATAACTCGCGACGCGATCACTGCTGACTCATAAAACCAACTGCAAGAAATTCCACCAAAGTAAGAATGTGGTAGGGAGGGAGGGGAGGGATGGAGGGAAAGGGGACATGGTGTGAGTGGGGGGATGAGTATTATGCAATAAAACGCCACGCGCTGGTTGTGTGATCTGTGAGCGAGGAATCGCGGTAATCTGTGCAGTGAGTAATGCTGCTGGAATCTCTAACCACGGCTCTGAGATTGCTGCCGAGGTTTGGCGCCCGTTCGTGCTGGAATGCATCTCGTCTGCTGCAAGTCAGCGCTGTGCACAGTAGAATTGCTGGTACAGGTCTTTTTTTTTTATCAGGGTCGTGATTAGTATGGGGAGGGGGTAGCTAGGGGCAGATGCACACACCTACCCCCTCTGTATTCTGTTTCAACAATTAGTCCCATGAGAAGAGCGTAATGCGATGGCGTTGTCAGGATTTTATATTGATGGAGTGGTTGGAGGGGCACCCACTGTCTATGACCAAGACGTGTTGTTAAAAAAATAAAAAAATAAAAAAATAATGAAGAAAAAAAAATGGCGACATGCAAATGTAAATGGTGGTTCAAGGATGTGATTTTTCATCTTTTTATTTGATTTAAAAAAAAAAAAAAAATTACCTTGGAGGTTTCAGCTTTTTAAAGATCATTTCAAGTTTTATTTTAAAAATTGGTATCACATCCCTGGGTATGATTGTGGGGTGGGTGGGATGACCCTCATGCCACACCTCCTCTGGCTCCGACAGTGACGCAACGTAAGCACCCCACTCTATATCATATTATACATATGCATGCGTGCATGCGTGGTTATTGGGTACGGACATTAATCGACACGTGGTGCTCGCGACATCCTTTTTTGGGCAGTGATCAAAGGTAATTGCAGTTCTAGCTAGACGGCTGAACGTTATTTTCCTTACGGCGGCCTTTCAAGAGAAAGCGCGAGTTAAAACGAAGACAAACAGACCGATGTTTGTCTGAATGAATTCGTAATTTCTTGCACAGTTGCACAATTCAGCGCTCCCACACCGCGACTAGCGAGAACACACAACACAAAAGGCAGAGAGTTTAAACTGGCGAAATGGGAATTATTTAAATAAGGTCTAAGACAAACAGCGTGGGACGTTCGGTGTTTAGAGACAGAGCTGAAATGAAGTAAAATATTTGTATGTGTGCAGGCCCAGGTCCGTTTATTGATTACACTAAACCTGGCCAATTCTATTCCGGTTGTTTGGGAGATCTGTTTCCACTCTGCTGTTGTTTGTCGTCTGTGTTGACAGTGTTGTGGAAGTGGTGGCGTGGTAAATAGGTTTTCTTGCTACGCTCTGTTGTCTAACTTGTATGTGAAGGTGGAAAAAGAAGAAAAAAATTAAACGTAAAAAAAAGAAAAGAATGAAAAACTAAGTAGATGGAAAACGAGAAAAAAGAAAGAAAAATTATACCCCAAAAAGAAGAAGAAAATAACGAAAAAATTAAATAGAAAACATTGGAGCAAAAGGGGTGGGGAGGGGGGGGGATCGCTAAAATGCTTATTAATCACTTCTTTTAATTTTCTGAAACCTCCATGCTTGTTGTAGTAGTTAATGAAGCACAAACTGATGTCTGTCTACGATTCCCTACCCACTCCTTTTGCTAATGTCACTGTCAGTCGCACGTTCTTGGAATCGTAAATGGTAAACTAGAACATGCCAGTTTAAATATATATATATATATATATATATACGGATCAATGGATGCATGAATGAATGAATGTATGTATGGATAATGGTTTACTGGCTGCATCTTTAACGATGTCCCAGCATGAGCAATACATACTCATAGACGGTTGAGTCTCACTTCATGGTGTTTATAATAATTTTAAGAGTTAATAGCTAATAGTTAAGCAGTTAAACCTAGATAAATAATAAATGATGAGTCTGATGACCGCTTATTGCAAATCAGGTTGTAGTAAATTAATGTGAAAATTCTGCATGTGTAGATTGTTATTTTGGATAGCTTGTTGCTTATAAAGTTAGCCGCGTTTGCAGTATTTACTCAAAATACTTAATAATTAATCAAAGTCGTGTACCAAAAATAAAAAAGTTTTGGGTTTTTTTTTGTTCAGTGAAAACAGTTCAAATTTCAAACTAGCAAAATTATTAAAATTTTTAATTAGATGCAAACATTTTGTAAAATTATCATATAATTCATTGTATAAGGGACTAGAAATCTTTTTCTAAATTTATGAAAAAAATCTGCGAATAACGGATATAATTTTAGGGTATAAAGGTCTTGTTCGGACATGTGTAATAAGGCAATGAAATACACAACAGATGATCTCTGGACCGCACATGGAGTCGTCCAATGTCCAGACAGGAAGAGGCTTGTCACGCCTTAACAACCCTCGGAACGGTTCCAGTCTCGATTATCTTTCGTGAACTAGTCCGTTCTAGTTACAAGTCGTGAGTTATTATTATTATCATGCAGGGTATGATTATTCAGGTGAAAAAAAAAAAAAAAACCCCACAACAAATAACTTCCATGCGAGTTGTTCCCCCCTCTTTTTGAAACCATCAATTCATATTTTGTTCAAGATGGATTTAGTTGTTCGGGTCGAGGAATGTTGGTGTGCGGCGGGGCGATGCTTTACAACCTCCCGTTTTCCGGTTCACTTGTCGCGAGGTTTTTTTGACTGAAGGGAAGCCGTGGATGAATGGTATGCACTCATTGTTCATCATGGGGTCAGATGTGATTTCAACTCGGTGGCCGTTCTCTAACCTTAGGGACCGGACAGAGGCATCCTATTTGGTGACAGACAAATAGAGAACAATGACAAAAAGTCAAACTTTACAATACAAAGAAATAACCAGCAGTCTGACTGTTAAATTAGAATAATGCTGCATGATAAAATTAGTAAATTAGTGGCAAGTATTCACCCAACATTAAACATTACAAAATGTCAAACCTCGTAATACTAGTATAGCAAATAAGAAGGAAGAAATGTTTTATTTAACGATGCACTTCACACATTTTAATTACGGTTACGGGTTAATAATGTCGGAAATATGAAACCTGCTGCTGCTGCCACTCCATGGGCTACTCTTTTCGATTAGCAGCAAGGGATATTTTATATGCTCCACCCCACAGATAGGTAAGTAGAGATCTCGGAGATTTTTTTTACACCAGTTGTGGAGCACTCAGTGGAACGAAAAATATCCCAAATGGGCCCACCGACGGGAATCAATCCAAAACTAACCGCGCATCAGGCGAGCGCTTTGCCACTGGACTACGTCCGACCCCCCCCCCCCCCCCCCCCCCCACGTCCCATAATACAGAAACGTAAACTGTAGTCGGACTTGTTAATTAAAATAAGAAATTAATGAATCTCAACTCTGTAACCTTCACCTAATCGTAGGAACCATGAAAATCATTTGAAAATTAATAGATATAGTGAATTGTAAACAACCTCCTGGATCTGCGCCTACTTGTCCGGCTTTACATTATAATAATGGAAATGAAAATTCAGTGGGGAAAATTGCAAGGATTCTAGACTGTATTTTTTTAATTGGGATCAGTAATTGTAAAAATGTACTAGCCACGATTAAACATTCACAAGCCCTACTTTTCTTTAAGTTGGATACAATTTTACTAAGAAAGAGCTTAAAAACACTAACATTAGGGGTTGGAGTGGGGTCAGTATACTAGTATTCATATTTTCAAAATAGACTTAACTGCAACATTTGACTTTTTTTTCACTAGCCGTCAGTATTGGCAACTGTAGTTATTTACTAACCCAATATTGAATATCACTAGCCACGGAAGTGGGGCTATCATAATCTAGAAAATCTGAATTGTGTTTCTCCTGTTAGCAATGTTAGACTCTTAATACATCTAATATTGTAAACTTATCCGTGCGTTATCAGACCAACACAACCATTGCCATCAGCGTATCAAAATGTGTATATCTACAAGAGTGCGGAGACTGTTTACTTAAAAGCCGTGGCACGGTTATAAAACCAATACAAACATGAACTTCCCTTCATTTCGTGAATGCAATTAAAAAGAAAGTTATAAATATTTATCCTTTTCTTTTTAACCTTTATTTAGAACAGATTTAAACTGCAGTATTCGTGTGTTGAACAAAAAGAACCCGAAAGTGGAAAGTGCTAAACCATTTATATTGGATATGAATACGTTGTACACGAAACATATGCAACTGTAAACGGACCCATAGAATGCTATGCATTTCTGCAATATAAGTAGAAAGCCGAGAATCAACAAAACTACTAAATGAACAAAATTGTGGTAAAGGTGGCCGTGGTGGTAGTGATATACCCTAGTTTTTAAACAATAACGCATATTTTTGACTATTATAACCGTTTTTGATAACTTAAATCACACTTTACTTAGATTTTATTGTTTAGATTATCAATTTCCGTTCATTCGAAGTGTTTTTGGTCATCATGGTGTTTTTAATATCACAAAATGCATTTCTCATATTTTTAAAAAAAGCACGTGCGTCTGAGAAGTAACAATGATGGAGTGGAGTTTTAGTCTATTTTTAGAGGGTAATTCACCTTTTTAAAGTCACAGACTCATGCTTCACGCAATTGTAACTTTATCCAAATGTGTTACAGGTTTGTAGATGAACCAAACTTAGTGTTAATTTTCATGGGTTGAAACTAGGGTATGTCCCTTTAAACCATGAATGAAATTTTTATACGCTGTACAAAAGTACAGTATGTCGCTAAATACACAGTAAACAAATCTTCTGCGCAAGCCATTACCGTTGAAATGAAAAGAAACTTTTGACGCCAATCTGTGAATGACGCTTGTACAAACAGGGTTTTCTGTAACTGGACGTGCATGTATCTAAGTACAATATCTGTGTGTTATAGGACTTGTCCTTTGACCTGCCCATCCGTTATACCCCATTGTCGTGCCAGTGGAGGAGACAACGGTTTCCCCTATAGCTGATCGTTTGATGTGACAGACCAGACACAGAGATCAAATTCTTCTGGTCAGAGTTTGGCGATTTGAGGGCATCCTAATCCCAAAGTGAATACACGCTGTTCGCTATTCAGTTGGGCAAGCGACAGCCATTGTATTCGATAGATTGATGAACTTTGTTTTCCAGTATTGTGTTCGGGAAGAAAAACTGACCCCTAAAGTGACCAAGTCGATAGTCTAGAATGACAAGCGCCCGATTGGTATCCCGGGACGATGCCGAGACGCGCACAATGAAATATTTGGCTTCCGTTTCCGCGCGAGCATGCCAACCAGATTTTCGCGCCTTGTTCGCCAACGGGATATCTGATTGGATATTTATGAGACATTGATGTCATTTTCTTTCGTGTAAATTTGTTTAGTCCTCTTCACTAAAGCAAATGAAAGAAGAAAGAAGAAAGAATCGAATGACTATTTGTTTTACATTAACCATTCTTGCTTTCTTTGTACGCCATTGAAAAGTTGAAATTGATGTTTGCTTGCATTCCTAATTGTGGCTTTATGTCGGCACCTTTAAAGGAAAAGTAGTAACAAGGTGCTTTACTTTGTTATGGAAAAGTGTCCGTTTCATGTTTGCAATCCATCCATAGAATGAACTTGGGGGAAACTATAAAACCATAGTATGCTGTGGGAACAAGCTTAAATGCCATTTAAATAGATAGATACTAGTTTATTTTAAATATTTCTTTAAAATAAAATTTATAAAAGTACGGATTGCAAATGGACAATCAGGTTCCAAAATGACCTCAAATTTACAAAAGTAGTGACCTGCACTCTTATGAAATGTACACGCACAGCCAATAATTACGCTTGCTATATCAAGTAGTCGGTTACGTACGTAGGTACGCGCACGCACAAGCACGCTCTCACACACACCAAAGCACATGCAGGTCCGCAGAGATGAGCAGATAAGCCAACAGGGCATCACGGAGTAGAGGATAAAGCAAGACAAACATGTTTTAATCATGAAGGGCTATGGTTGAGAAGATCCCGAATCCCCCATGCTATCTATAGCACTGGTGACCCATTCTTACTTTCCTCCCGTCAAATAAACGCACCGCAGTATCTCAACCCCTGTGGTGAAAACCGGCAACCAGATGGCTCCACAACCCCTCTGAAAAACGCCTTTTGAAAAGAACCAGCAATGCGATGCGAACTGCAGTCGCAAGCATATAATAATGCAGCCGGGCAGAACAGGGTACGAATCCCATTACCTTTGCCGACACGTGTAAATTGGCTAAATGGACAACCTGTTTACGTTTTGCGGCTGCCCACGGAGTGTGGGAAAATTCTTGTCCATGCACAGCGAGTTTTGAAGAAAAAAAATGTGTTTCTTAGCAGGAACAGATGGCTTCAAGCATCACGATAAAATATCAACACGAAGCGCTGTTTTCCCTCGTCGGACGAGAGATTTTTTAGCTTTGATTAATTCAAGATATCTTCCTTTGGGACGTGCTTGGCGTTGAGTGATATTTTCTTTCTCGCCGAGAGTCAAAATGGAGAGAAAACAAATTTAATGGGGCTGCTTGAGAAATGATCTCAGAACGAAATAGTTGTGAGAGACGATGAACATACTTGTGCATTAACTGATTTGTTTTAATTGCATAAAACATTATTTTTTGTTGTTGTTTTCAGACGTTCAGTGCCCAATGTAAAAATGGTGAAATATGTAAAGTAGGGAGAAATATTCTCTTTTTTTTGCAAACATGCATTCTTCGCTATTCAAAAACATTAATTTGATAGGAAAGTGCGTATGTTGACACCTGTCATCAGTTCATTTACATTCTTACCTTTGGTTTACATCTAGTAGCTGATACATTTTTCATACTGGGGTACATTCATTCATTCATTCATTCATTCATTCTTACTGGGGTTCATTCATTCTTTCATTCATTCATTCATTCATTCCTGCTGCTTTTCGGTAGCTAGGATTAACATGTGACCGTAGGGGGTTTTCATTTTCACTCCAGACCACGTGCCACAATTAACCATGTATTAAACACCGAAACAGTTGTAGTTTAAAATGCACTGATGCGACCCTAAACAATATTCCGTCCGTGTCAATATTTTATGAATCCCTGTCAAAATCGTCATAATACCATTCCACCCGCTTACTAATGGCATCCGCAATCCGCTAATTGTCAAGTTAGCCGTCTTCAGCCATAATCATTAAAACATCGTTAATGCCATGTATTACGGGACGGACGTTTTGAAATGGTTTGTGAAACATTTACACCCTAACGATAATTGCTGCTAATAACCTTATGGCATTTTTATTTGCCACTTCCCCTGCAGATTTAGCGCCAGTCGTACTTGGACCAAATTAATTTCTTGTGCAACACCACTTGTATTCCTAGATAATGTTTATGTAATTAACTCACAGAGCGGTTGATATGTTTACCATGCCAACCATAAATTAGCGAAATTGGTTTCACACGACCCAGCGATTTATTTTTGAGCTCGTGTCGTAGCACGAATATATGAACACATTTTCGATGGTAGCAGTGGGTTTTTTCATGAAATATTTGTACTCTAGTACTGACTAGTATATTTTATCAACTCTTTGGTCGTCCATTGTCCGATTCAATTTACAGCCAAAGTTCATGTCTACTTTATGCCCCCCCCCCCCCCCCCCCCCCAAGAAAAAAATAACCGACAAAAACAACAAACCCATAACAACAAAACACACCCACCAACACCAACAAAACGTAACAAGACACCTCTCCCCTCCCCCCAAAAAACAACAACAAAAAAAACCCCACCCCCAACAAACCGAAGCCAAAAAAACAAAAACAAGAAAGTAGTTAGTTTGAAAAAGAAATAGATGGATACTATACAACCTCCAACAATCCCAAGTTTTAGTATGAACGTATATTTTTTTGAGGGACCTGAATGTGCATTAAATAGTTATACATTAGGTATTCTGTCTGTATGTCTCTCTCTCTCTCTGTCTGTCTCTGTCTGTCTGTCTCTCTGTCTGTCTGTGTGTCTCTCTCTCTCTCTCTCTCTCTCTCTCTCTCTCTCTCTCTCTCTCTCTCTCTCTCTCTCTCTCTCTCTCTCTCTCTCAGCCTCTTTTTTATGTCTGTGTCTCCATGTCTCTGAAGATTAGCTAAACGACTGATAGATGTACAACACACATGGTGAGCTGTCGTTTGAACTGTCCGGGTCCTCTCTTAGATCGAATATTGAATGTAGAGTATTGTCGCTCGCTGAAACGATAGCCCCCGCAATTGAGGCTGCTTTAAATGTGTGCATGTGTTGACCGTATGGGAGTCGTTAGCGTCCGTAAAAAGATCCGGAGGAAGTTTACCGACAGTGTTCGTGTGTAACAATTTCTTGTCATCGTATAGTCTGGTAAATGTCTTTTTAATGCTGGTGTGTAACGCTGTGTTGACTACAACCAAGTATTTCTGATGAAACATGATTATCTCTACTAGTGTATGTATGCGCTCATGCATATTTCCCGCCTGCTTGAGATACGCATAGTGAGAGTGAGTGACGGTAACAGTAAGAAACGGGGACAGGGACAGTGAGAGACAGATGTCTTTTTAATGCTGGTATGTACTAGTGTATGCCTACGCTCATGTGAATAATTTCCCGCATGCTTGAGACAGTGAGAGTATCTAGTGAATGACAGAGAGAGAGAGAGAGAGAGAGAGAGAGAGAGAGAGAGAGAGAGAGAGAGAGAGAGAGAGAGAGAGAGAGAGAGAGAGAGGGGAGAGGAGGGAAGAGAGGAGGGAGGGAGAGAGAGAGGAGAGGGAGGGGAGAGAGAGAGAGAGAGAGAGAGAGAGGGAGGGAGAGGAGGGAGAGAGAGAGAGAGAGAGAGAGCGAGAGAGAGAGAGAGGGAGAGAGAGGGAGATGGGAGGGGGAGGAGAGAGAGAGGTAGGGAGAGGGAGAGGGAGAGAGTGAGATAGGCTAGGAGAAAGGGGAGAGGAGTCAAACCCACGTCTATGTGTTGCTGCTAAATGAAAAACAAACAACAAAAACAAACAAAAACAAAACCCCAACGACACTACATAACAAACCAAAAGCAAACAAATAAACAACCCCACCCCCT
Source organism: Gigantopelta aegis (assembly GCF_016097555.1). Lineage (NCBI taxonomy): Eukaryota > Metazoa > Mollusca > Gastropoda > Neomphalida > Peltospiridae > Gigantopelta > Gigantopelta aegis. Next base: position 36,720,896 of record NC_054707.1, on the reverse strand, counting down.
CATTGCATAGTCTTTTGGAAATGTTTACTATTGTCTTCACAGTGGCTTAGGAAGGCGCCAATAAGTGTGTTGGAGGAGTGTGGGGGCGGGGGGGGGGGGGGGGGGGGGCACACACACACGCACACATATATATATATAAATATATAAACCATTGCTGCTGCTACTGGATCAAGACAAGTGTGTGTGTGGGGGGAGGGGCATCCAACAGCCGATGATTAATAAATCAATGTGCTGTAGTATCGTTAAACAAAACAAACGTTTTCAAGGTATTCTCAAAGGCCTTCCACTGCCGAGAGAGAGAGAGAGAGAGAGAGAGAGAGAGAGAGAGAGAGAGAGAGAGAGAGAGAGAGAGAGAGAGAGAGAGAGAGAGAGAGAGAGAGAGAGAGAGAGAGAGAGAGAGACAGAGACAGACAGACAGACAGACAGACAGACAGACAGAGAGAGAGAGAGAACGTTAAAAAGAGATGACTCATCGGATGTTGTTTGGAATTATATATACAAAAGCGGCTAGGGAGGGATTAACGTGCAACAAACTGTCCCACGCCCTGACAGCTGCGTTACATCACGGTGCGCGCCATACTTGTTTTACTCGCGCCGAGCTGTCATAAATATTAATTGAGATCTATGGCAGTGGCAATAAATACCAACGGTTTCCGTTTCTTCGTAACAAAAATAATACTGACGTAGTTTGCACATTGTGTGATAGTTGTTGAATACTAAAGAAATATACATACGGGGTTTTCTGGGGTTTTCTGGTTGTTTTTTTACTTGTCCCGTCTGAAATATGCTTGCCCACCCAAATGTTGAAAGAAACCAATGATATTTAAGCAGTCTTCTCTCAATAGGCAACAAAACATCTGCTCGAGTGAATTAAAATGGTCAAACATTATATCACAGAATCAGATTAATCAGAACTGTGTGGTCCGACAAGTTTGTAAGTTGTTGGAACAATTTAAACATAGAGCCATGTACATACCAATTGTTGTGGATTGTTTTCTGTTCCATTTTGATTTTATTTTGTGTTTATTTATGTATTTATTTATTTCACCATTTGTTTTAAGTACCCAGGCGCGAGTGCAGGGTAGGAGGTGGGGCTCCAAGGACATTTTCCTATTTAATGTATTTTCCGAGGGAGCATGACCACAGACTAGACCCCCCCCCCCCCCCCCACACACACACACACCCCACACACACACCTTGCACAATTTCCTGCACAAGCACCTGGTACCCGTCTCAAACAGTTTAGTAAAGAAACATATTTCTTTTTGGTATTTTTCAGGTATGATGGGCTCCCAGAACTCGTACGTGCAAGTCAAGACTCACATATCATCACGTGACAGACTGAAGAGCAACATCAGGGTTCTGCGAGAATTACGTCAGCACGATTACGATTCCGGAAGTGACGACAGTGCCCAAAACACATTAACGCCATCTAGCCACCTTCTCAGTCGCCAGTTGCCGCTCGTTCTTGGACCCATTTTAGCAGACGATTATGACGCTGACAACAGCGGGCAGACAGTTTCCACAAACAAGTCTTCAGACTATGTCTACTTCAACCGGCCACATAGCGGAAGTGGCGTTTTGCCGGAACCAGTCTAGCAAAATAAAAATATATAAAAACATATTAAAAAAACTACTTTCTCTACTACTAGTGCTCAGAAATTTTGTGAAATATATGCTTTTGGTAGCAATATTTGATGCATAATCCAGCTATGTTGGCAAAGCCAACCAACCAAAGAAACAAACAAACAAGGTGCTGAAAGATCGTGTGATGAGTGTCTGGATGCTCTGTGTAATTTAAAAACGAAAACAACGAGCGAAACAACAAGACGTTGTACTTAATGGCTTTTTTTTTCTGACAAGGATCCGACAAGATAAAATTCAAGCTTTCGACTGGATAAAATTCAGTTTTGACGTCAAATTAAAATCTTGTCAGTGATGCTGAAACTGAGAACGTGTTACAAAGCGAGATAAACATGTTTAAGAAAAAAGAAACAACACTTTTTGATATCGCTATTGATGACGTGTCGGGTTATTAAGGTTAATAGGAGTAGTTATCTTCATTTTGTATGATAGATGAAAGTTCGCTATGATCGAGGTACTTTTTATACATGTTTAACGGTGTTGTCTGTACGTGATGCCGGTTATGAGATAACGACTTGCGCTACGATTAATGTACACAGCTTCTTAAGACGAGGATCCCATTTTGTTCCATGCAGCTTTTGAAATGATGTTCTACAAGTATTTTCCTTGTTTTGACTGTTTACTGATAGAACACTCGTAGATGAAGTAAACTCTGTATCGAACTCGATCACAAAATCCATGAGACTTGTAAATAATTCTGACGAATGATGTGTTTTGTCTTACGAATGTGATAATGTGTTATGCGTATGTGTTGCAAAGGAGGCTCAAACATTGTTAATATGTATGCGTGGATAGCATTTAAAAAATGCCAAACGTTTTTATTTTACAGATACAGAAATGGGATAAAATGTCACCAGTTCAACTATTTTGTTCTTTTTTTAAAAGACTTCAACTGTATACATTACGCAGTTTGTAGAAATCAGATGCGCGATCAGTTCATGAGCGGCGTTGCACGATTACGTCCGAGGTATTAACGAATCCAGTACATTCTTTAACACTCGGAAAGATATTTTCGTAACATTTCATCTTCAGTTTGAAAGATCACAAATTTGTCCCATTTGAATTAAACAAAGCTTATAAAATTATTTGCTTACTGTCTTAAATTTGATCTCAAATAATTGTTTGTTTTTATGGTGTTTAATCAGACCGCTTTTAATCAGTCTGCCTTGGCCACATTCTCCGAATTCCTCGGGAGATGTGTCCAAGACGATACCTGTTTGTTAAGAGTCCTTCACTATGTATTAAATATTCAAACTGTAAATCCTGATAGACATATTAGTGAACTGACGAACATCCCCGACTGATAGACATATCCTGATAGACACATTAGTGAACTGACGAACATACCCGACTGATAGACATATCCTGATAGACATATTAATGAACTGACGAACATACCCGACTGATAGACATATCCTGATAGACATATTAGTGAACTGACGAACATACCCGACTCATAGACATATCCTGATAGACACGTTAGTGAACTGACGAACATGCCCGACTGATAGACATATCCTGATAGACATATTAATGAACTGACGAACATGCCCGACTGATAGACATATCCTGATAGACATATTAGTGAACTGACGAACATACCCGACTGATAGACATATTAGTGAACTGACGAAATGTTCGTGCAGCACGGTAATACTATGACCCCAACAACTACATGTAGTTTCATTCGACACCAGTTCGACATGCACTGTTTATATTACAAATGTACAATGCAAACTCTTTCCAATCAGTATTTATTGAATATCATTCTTCTTTGTATGACAACTTTGAAATGATTGTGATCTGAAATACAATTTTATACGTAAAACATGTCCTGTTGTTGTTATTGTTGTTGTTTATCATTGTTTGTTTTACTATCTAATTCATAGATCATCACAGGTAGAAACTTAAGGACTTGATTTTGATCCCGGCCATTTTAGGTCGGACATTTGTATAAATATGTGCCGACATACTTCTGGTGATGCCTGCTGGCCAGAACTGCCTTTTTTTCTGCATTATAATATCGAGAATACTACACGAGTGGCCGTTTGATACAATTTAATATGCATTTATCGTTCAACAAGTTATTTTAAAACATATCTATCGAGCGAAAGATAAATGGTATCTAACAGACACGAATGTGGTATTCTGTTTTTGACATATCCTTAAAAAGCAGGTTTAAACAAAATTTAAATGTCTTTTCTAATTAAAAATTATTTACACCCATTGCGCTTACAGTATCTTGTGCGTCACAGTGCAGTCATTTTCAGATTAACTTAACGTCACAGTGCAATCAGTTTTAATCGTGCTTGTTTTCATTGGATAGTAACTGGCAGCAGCCAGTCATGTCTCATTAAAATGATAATACACGTATATATGTTGTTAAAAAATTTCGAATGATGTTCTAATCAATGGGTGTATAGTTGAAAAAAACCAACCCAGAAAAGAAAAGAAAAGTCAAAAGAAAAGAAAAAAATATGTTTTATTTAACGACACTCGACACATTTTTAAGAACTGTTATATATGACAGACATTGTTAAAGGCTACCGAGATAATTAGAGAGGAAACCCGCTGACTCCAAATTAAGGTCCATGACACTATTAGACGTAACTGATTTGTCGGCTGTCCGTTAAACGTTAAAATTTGTTTTATTTAACGACACCACTTAGTGACTAGAGCACACTGATTTGTTAGTTTTAGAGGAAACCCGCTACATTTAGTAGCAAGGGATCTTTTATATGAACGATCCCACAGACTGGATAGAACATACCATGGCCTTGGATATACCAGTCGTGGTGCACTGGTTGGAACGAAAGATGGCTCTATGGGCAACCGACGGGGGTCGATCCTAGACGGACCGCGCATTAGGCGACCATTTTACTACTAGGCTAAGTCCCGCCCCGGACTGTCCGTTGAAAACGGAGGACTCGCGGGGGATAAAGGATAAATGTAAATCTCACTGTTATTCTTAATATTAATATTAACGACAAGACATTTTATCGTGGACATTCTCGGGAAACCACACTGGTTAGGACACGTAAATAATCGAATGCTCCACGACTGGCCAAGATATGTCCTGTCCTTTCTGCCGGAATATATACATACGTAGAAAAGTTCCCTTGATGTAAATGAAAAAGTGTAGCGGATTTCCTCTGAAGAATACCTGTCCGAATTACAAATGTTAAGACACCCAAGTTGCCAATTATCAGTTAATCAATATGCTTTAGAGGTGTCAGGGACGGGACGTAACAAAGTGGTAAAGCGTTCGCTTGATGCGCGGTCGGTCTGGGATCGATCACCGTCGGTGGACCCATTGGGTTATTTCTCGTTCTGGCCAGTGTACCACGACTAGTATACCAACGGTCGTGGTATGTGCTACCCTGTCTGTGGGATAGTGCATATAAAAGATCCCTTGCTACTAATGTAAAAATGTAGCGGGTTTCCTCTCAGACTTATATATGTCAAAATTACCAAATGTTTGACATCCAATAGCCGACGATTAATACATTAATGTGCTCTAGTGGTGTTGTTAAACAAAACAACTAAGTTAAGCAAATGCATCCACCGAAGAGCAGGCCCGTAGGAACGATATTTGAAGTGGGGGATGGGATGGGATGGGAGGGGCATAACCACATTTTGGGTATGGTTAACGTAGCAGAATAAAAAACAGAAAATGTTTTTTCCTCAAAGAGGGTTGATCCTATGATCAATTGGACCTCAGGCAGGTCCACATTAAATGAAGATAATACATTATAATATTGCCTGTTAGAAAGCGATTAATAATATTACTGGTCCCACCAAATGCTGGCATCTTCCGACGCAGGTCAGGTCATATCATAGATTTTAACATACACCTTCAGAACAAGCTGTTGTAGCACACGCCTGTCATGGGAGCAGGTGTCGACTTTCGCCGGCTCCCCCGTCCATGTGTCTCATACCTTTTATAAAGAAAGAACCCCCCCCCCCCCCCCCCCCACCTCTGATGTCAACTCGATGAATCACCATTTTTGCTGTGTAGTCATTTCTTAACAATGTAATCTATACATTGACCACTGTTATTGTCACCCCCAGTTTTTTTGCCCACCTTGTAATTTTTTCCCCACCTTAACGCAAATGAGCACCGCCAAACTATAATTATTTTGAACTTGAGGGATCTACTGCCGGAAGTTCTTATCATTTACCCGTGAAAATATTTCTGTCCTTTGAACAATATTTTAGAAGAATTCTTTTCATGGATTATTGAATTATCTCGCAGTTGCCCGACATGACAAAGAAAACAAATAAACATCGCCCATCGCAGAGAATTATAGATACACGTTAATGACAATCGAATTTTTCCTGGCGCTGATGGGAGGACGATTATTACGAATGGGTCGTGTCCCTTTTCTCACAATGTAGCGCTCTTCCTGTGGAGGTGTGTTTTATTTGAACAAGTATTTGCCATGCAAGCGAAACCCATAGAGAGACTGAAGTCGAGTGTTTGGCAGCGTTAAAGGGAACGCCAGAGAAAACTCCACAATGCGAATTGTAAATATTATATGTCGGCCACCGAAAATAATACAGTTTGTTATATAATTTAAGGTGAAAAATTCAGCGGATTAATTATTTAAAAAAACAAATAAAATTGTTAGTATGAATTTCAGATTTAAGACAATGGCCTTCAATACGCCAAGGATATTTATGAGATGTAAATATATATTGTATTTTTTAATGTGTTGAAAATACGAACATCTTTGTATTCGACAACATTCAATATTTTAGTGAAAATGTCAAATACATGATATTATAGTGAATAACTGGTTACTGTTACTGCGATATCTGGTTCATCCTGCAAAGAATAGAATGAAAGGAAGGAAATGTGTTATTTAACGACGCACTCAACACATTTTATTTACGGTTATATGGCGTCAGACATATGGTTAAGGACCACGCAGATATTGAAGGAGGAAACCCGCTGTCGCCACTTCATGGGCTACTCTTTTCGAGTGGCAGCAAGGGATCTTTTATATGCACCATCCCATAGACAGGATATCACATACCACGGCTTTTGGTGTACCAGTCGTAGTGCACTGGCTGGAGCGAGAAATAGCCCAATGGTCCCACTGACGGGGATCGATCCCAAACCGACCGCGCATCAAGCGATCGCTTTACCACTGGGCTACGTGTCGCCCAGAATAGAATGGCGTCAAAATCCAGTGTTTATCAGAGGAGAACAGTAGATTAATGTATTGTTAAAGGTGCAGACCCTAGTTTCAGTATGTGAAAATGGACACTATGTTTAATTAATCTGCAAACATGCAACACACATTTGGATAAGGTTATAACTGAAAGAAGCTAAAGTTTATGATGTTTAAACGGGAAATATCGTCTTACTAATAACCAGAGCTTGTCTCGATAACAATTACTTCTCAGACGAACGTACGTTTTTAGAATTATGAAAAAAAATGCATTTGGGGTTATTACAAAAAACCTGAATAACCAGGACCACCTCAGGTGTATGAAAATGAATATTCTAAATAATAAAATGTAAGTACTTCTAATTTAAATTATCAGAAACAGCTTTAATAGAAAAAAATACGCAGTAGTGTTTAAAAACTAGGGTTTGTCACTTTAATGATAGAGATATAATATCTTCATCGGCTTGGACATTCAGGGGAAGACTGCAATACATGTAATATAATGCCTGTCAATGTACTTTTAAATGAAGTTGATGCCCTCGATTTAAACATTGCACCCTTTATCTGAAGACTGTAGGCATCCATTCTAAAACGTTGCACACCATCTCTAGAAAACTCCTGCATCCACCACTGACTAGCTTTAACTCTCACTCCTCACAGTACGGTTTGTATGCTCTAGAGAATATTCATAATCGTAAACGGTCTCTCGGCAATATTTAATTTGAAACGTACTCACTGCGTATAAAACATAAAAAAAATGTATTAGAGAGCCACTCGTACCCCTTTTGACAGCTTTTCAAACATGATCGATCCCCGTCGGTGGACCCATTGGGCTATTTCTCGTTCCAGCCAGTACTCCACAACTGGTGTAACAAAGGCCGTGGTATGTACTATCCTGTATGTGGGATGGTGCATATAAAGATCCCTTGCTGCTAATCGAAAAGAGTAGCTCATGAAGTGGCGACAGCGGGTATCCTCGCTCAATATCCGTGTGGTCCTTAACCAAATGTCTGACGCCATAATATTATAACCGTAAATAAAATGTGTTGAGTGCGTCGTTAAATAAAACATGTCCTTCCTTCTTTCTTTTTCAAACATAAATTAAGTCACATGGTAGATATTACTGTTACACCTGGGACATTTCATTTCACTGAGGATATAATACTCTGTGCTTGCAACATGGAGCAAATTTAAACATTTAATAGGATCTAAATATATTTAAGTTTATTTTGAAATTACGAATTTTATTATAATTACATAAGTTCTTACCTTTTTATACTGCCGAACATCAAAAGTAAACAGAGAAAGAAATTGACGTTGTTATCCCATTACAGTTCTGAAACAACATAAAGATTTTACGTTGCCAAGTGAATGCAGGCCTAAAATAAACGTTTTCGATTATGACGTCATAATGGTATGAGCATTATAAGTATGTAATTCTACACAATTGTTTGTTTGTGTGTGTGTGTGTGTGTGTGTGTGTGTGTGTGTACATACGCACGTATGTGTGTGTACATGTGAGTATGTGTGTGTGTGTGTGTGTGTGTGTGTGTGCGCGTGTGCGTGTGTATGTGTGTGTGTGTGCGTGTGCGTGTGCGTGTTGGTTTTGGAAAATATTAAACTAAGTATATCTTACACATTCTACTAGTGAGCTAAATTCCGCTGTAGGCCTATTTGTTTTCCAAGGAATTTGAAATGACCACTGTATTATAATAAAATCATTATAAATATAATTAATCTGTAGTAAACTTTTAATAAGCTAGAAAAGCTTTCACATGGAAATCTCATCCAATCAAATCTCAAAGTCAATACTTTGTAAACAATGCTGAGGTTTTTCATTTTATAATAACTTTTTATTTTATTATTTCTTAATTTAAAAAAAATGCAATCATCCCACCCTCTCTTAAATTACAGGCATAATATTAACACGGCTTTCATGGTCGACAAGTATGATTCCACAATCAAGATTTACTATGGCAGGGCAAGAGGTACGCCACATTTCAACCGGTAAAAATAGCTACGCATGTGATATTTTGGTTTTGCTTATTAATTGCTCTGTATTATTGTTTATGAATTATCTGGTGGCATATTAGGCATCAAAGTGTTACATTTTAATGAGGTTTTCTCCCAAAAAGCATAAAGTATGATTTTAGAGAGCCGACCCCCCCCCCACCCCCCACCCCCGACAATATATCCCCACTATTGGCAGTGGCGGATCTAGAAAATCCAGTTAGGGGGCCCCAATGACATGAGGCGAAATGCCAAGGGAACTTTGGGGGAGGTTTGGAGGTTTGGAGGGGGATCGTAAAACAATGAAAATTAACACCCCCTGGATCTGCCTGTGATGGGGGGGGGGGGGGGGTTCCTGGGCCCGCTATAACACCATGCAGTTTAAACGCCATCAAGCGGTATGCAATTAATGTTCTTTGTCTGTAATATTACACTAAAAGTACATATCCCAGTGACAGGTATGTGAGAAGGTTTTTAATGTGGGTAAATATTTTGAAATATCAAACAAACAAAAATTCAGAGACAAAGCGACGTCTTCCATTAAACGTCACAATCTCATGAAACGGAACTTAATTGCCTTTGTTACCGTGGCTTTGTAGCGATAAGTGTGTGTGTTGCCAGTGGAAACCATTTAACCATTCACTTTTACCATTGCGGGGAAAACAATGGCTCCTATTACACAGGGCGTCAGCAGCAAAGCGCCCCCCTGTGGCGAAGATTTGTCATCGCTTCGGTCAGGTTTGTTAACTCCCGGAGACAAAATCACTTTACTTTGTCAAACAAGAAGTGACTCCCGTAATAACGGATAAAATATGTTTCGTCTGTTGCCGACGACCAAGGCACACGGGGTGTATTGTTTTCAATTGCCTTTGTGTTATTTCAGACCATGATGGCTAAAGAGTAAGACTGTTATTCAAGTTTTGCTGATTTCACTTCTCACTTCTCCCCTGTGTTAGATTCAATATGGAGGTAGCTAGACTAAAATAACGATAGTGTAAGTTTGGGGGGGGGGGGGGGGGTGTGTGTGTGTGTGTGTGTTAAAGTTATTTTGTTTAACGACACCACTAGAACACAATGATTTATTAACCATCGGCATACAGTCTTAGAGAAGAAACCCGCTACATGTTCCCATTAGTTGCAAAGGGATCTTTTTTATGCACCATCCCACAGATAGGACAGCACATACGACGGCCTTTTATAAACTAGTCGTGGTGCACTGGCTGGAAATAGCCCAATGGGTCCACTGATGTGGATCGATCCTAGACCGACCGCACGTAAGTCGGGCGCTTTACCATCTGGCTACGTCCCGACCCTCATTGTTTGGTATATTTCTTCCTAAACACCCACCCACCCCGCTATGTAGGTCCATATATTCAACGTGTGACAGTTGCATAGGAAGGTGCCAAAACGTGTGTGTGGGGGGAGGGGGGGGGGGGGCGCGCGCACACACACACACACACACAGACATACCTACCTACCTACCTACCTACCTACCTATATATATATAAACCATCACTGCTGCTACTGGATCAAGAAAGGTGTAGGGGGGCTAACACGCCCCCCCCCCCCTCCCATCCCCCGCTTCTTACGTCAGTGTTTGGTTTCCTCAGGTGAAAAACACACATATAACAGAAGGAAGAAACGTTTTTATTTAACGACGTTCTCAACACAGTCTAATTACGGTTAAATGTTGACTGATGCTATTCTATACATGAACTCTTTGGTGAAACGTTTGCACATTGATTTTTTCATTGTTTTGGGTGAAGTGGCAGACTTGCCAGTTTTGGTGGCAGTACTCATGACGGGTGCCACTGGTGGGGCAGGATATGCTGTACTCACGACGGGTGCCACTGGTGGGGCAGGATATGCTGTACTCACGACGGGTGCCACTGGTGGGGCAGGATATGCAGTACTCACGACGGGTGCCACCGGTGGGGCACGATATGCTGTACTCACGACGGGTGCCACCGGTGGGGCACGATATGCTGTACTCACGACGGGTGTCACCGGTGGGGCAGGATATGCTGTACTCACGACGGGTGCCACCGGTGGGGCACGATATGCTGTACTCACGACGGGTGCCACCGGTGGGGCAGGATATGCTGTACTCACGACGGGTGCCACTGGTGGGGCAGGATATGCAGTACTCACGACGGGTGCCACTGGTGAGGCACGATATGCTGTACTCACGACGGGTGCCACCGGTGGGGCACGATATGCTGTACTCACGACGGGTGCCACCGGTGGGGCACGATATGCTGTACTCACGACGGGTGCCACCGGTGGGGCACGATATGCTGTACTCACGACGGGTGCCACCGGTGGGGAACGATATGCTGTACTCACGACGGGTGCCACCGGTGGGGCACGATATGCAGTACTCACGACGGGTGCCACCGGTGGGGCACGATATGCTGTACTCACGACGGGTGCCACCGGTGGGGCACGATATGCAGTACTCACGACGGGTGCCACCGGTGGGGCACGATATGCTGTACTCACGACGGGTGCCACCGGTGGGGCACTTATGCTGTACTCATGACGGGTGCCACCGGTGGGGCAGGATATGCTGTACTCATGACGGGTGCCACCGGTGAGGCAGGATATGCTGTACTCATGACGGGTGCCACCGGTGAGGCAGGATATGCTGTACTCATGACGGGTGCCACTGGTGAGGCAGGATATGCTTAGTTTTTGCAAACACCTGATACCATCACTGTTTTGTCAGTGATTCACAGCTGTTTTTATTCCTTTCCTTTCATTTCATTTCAACTTATTTTCGTCCTTATATCCATTTAAGGTTCAAGCACGCTGTCCTGGACACACACACCTCGGCTATCTGGGCTGTCTGTCCAGGACAGTGGGTTAGTTGATAGTGGTTAGTCAGAGAGAAGAGGGTGTAGTGGTCTTACAGTGGAGTACTGGCTAGAACGAGAAATAGACCATTGGGTCCACCGATAATTCACTGGTCAACACAATTTTTCTTGCATAAGGTATTCCAACGGATTCTAGCTATCTTTTGTGTGCTGAATCCAAATCTGTTATTAGTTTTTGCCTATCACATCAGATTTAAAAATTATGTTGCATTAAAGGATTGATAGATGCAGAAATGTTCACAGTAAAAGGTACCTAATTCAAGTACAATATTTAATCATTTATTGCACATCATTTTCTCACATATTCATACACATGAGTTTTGAGACTTTTCACAACATTCAAAATGCAGCAAGTATCCATATCCGGTCATTGAAAGGCACAGGTGTAATCGTATTACAACATAGTAAACTTCCTCTTTGTGGACGTTCTTTTATGAACAGCATCTGGGACATCCCTCATCAAACTCCAGCAGTAATCTGCCATCATATGTGAGTCCCAACGACCTTGATAGCGTTCTTCCATCACTTTAAGGTCTTGATGGAACCGTTCGCCCTGTTCGTCGCTTACATCTCCAAGGTTATCTGGAAACTCGCTCAAGTGACTATGCAGGTAGTGCACCTTGATGCTCATTCTGCACCCCAATGCTTGCAGACTAAGGAGCAGTTCCTCCACAATTTCTTGGTAGTTGTCATCTTTCTTGTTCCCAAGAAAATTCTGCACCACATTAGTGAATGCATTCCACGCTCGAGCTTCGACTGCAGTCATTGTCGTAATGAAGTGTGTGTCCTTGAGTAATGTTCTGATGTGAGGTCCGTCAAATATGCCTGCTTTTTTCTTTTCGGTGCTAAGACTCGGAAAGGTAGAACATATGTAGCTAAAGCAGTCTCCAGTGTGATCAAGAGCTTTCACAAACTGCTTCATTAGACCGAGCTTAATATGCAGTGGTGGAAGGATGATATTTTTCCGATCAACCAGTGGTTCATTAATGATGTTCTTGTCACCAGGTATCAGACTATTCCTTGCTGGCCATTCCTTTCTCACCCAGTGCTCGTCAATAGCCCTACTGTCCCAGTAGCATAGGATACAAGGATATTTGGTGTATCCTCCTTGTTACCCCAAACGGAAATTAATCATTTTCAAATCCACACAGATCAACCATTCATGATCGTGGTACTTCAATCGATCAAGTACAACTTTGATATTTGCATACTCTTACTTCAGGGTCACTGAGTATCCTATAGGGATGGATCCACAGATGTTCCTGTTGTGAAGTAAAACACATTTCAAACTTCTTTTTGAACTGTCAATAAAGAGTCTCCACTCACGTGAATGATACGCAGGCAATCTCATAGCGAGAAGAAGCCCTTCAACATCATTGCAGTATACAAGCTGACCATCAGAATGGAAGTACTTCCTCAGTTCTGCCTCTCTGTTGCGATAAAATGAAACACTTGTGCAAGGTTCGAGAAGGTTTTTCTCTTTCAATCTGGAAGCCAATAACTCAGCAGATTGTTTTGGCAAATTCAAATCTCGGATCAGATCATTCAATTCAGGCGGACTAAACAGAGAAGGTTGATCAAGAGACGAATTCGATGGCTTGTACTCTGCATCTACTTTTCCATCATCATCACCGGATAAAGATGTGGATGAAGTAGGTGCTTCTTCGTCAATCTCTGCGAGCTCGGTAAAAAACAGGTACAGGTATTTCGTCACAATGAGGAACTGGCCTTATAGCAGATGGTATGCTAGGGTATTTCATGTCATGTCATGTCATAGGGTTTTATGTGCACGTTCAGAGCAAGCTGTTGCAGCGCACGCCTGTCGTGGGTGCAAGAGCCGACCTTGGCCGGCTCTTACGTCCATGACAGGAATGTATTTCATGTATTGCTTGTTTTTCTTATTGAATCCTTTGACATTTACAAGGCAGAAGTAGCAGTCATCTAGATGGTTTTTTGGTTCTCTCCAAACCATCGGCACACCAAATTTGAGCCTAGCATTCTTTCCTTGAGACCATGCTGTCAGAGTTTCGACACAAGTCGTGCATACTTTATGAATACTTATGAATATTTATCAATACTCGGCTATTGGATGTCAAACATTTGGTAATTTTAACATTTAGCCTTAAAGAGGAAACTCGCTACCTTTTTTCATTAGTAGCAAGGGATCTTTTATATGCACTATCCCACATACAGGATAACACATACCACGGCCTTTGATATACCAGTCATGGTACACTGGCTGGAATGAGAAATAGCCCAATGGGTCCACCGACGGGGATCGATCCTAAACAGACAGCACTTTACCACTGGGTTACGTCCAGCCCCGTGTTAAATAAAATATTTACACTTAAAGAGAAAAACAGTTAGTTATTATGTATTTATATTTATTAAATTTTAATTTAATTACACAGCAACATGAACAGTTCAATGTCAATGCTTTGTGGACGAAAGAAAACATATCCATTCATTATGAAGGCTTCAAAAGTTGACATAAATTTTATTTTATTATTATTAATTTAATTTTTTTGGCTGAATATATTATGTACCAGTTTACCGATGGCCTAATCAGTTGTTATTTTCGGTTAACATTACTAACATAGATTTTCCACATTTCGCACTGTGTGGTTCTAAGTGTATCAAACTACGGGTAAACACGCAATTTGCCAGTAACGCTTATGTGTTCGTAAGACACTTAATGTATTTAACTGTCAGAAGAGATCCTGAAGTAACACAGTGCTGTCCATCCGTGGATGAGGGGGTAAAACATCACTGCTATGAATTATGGCTTTGCACTGAAAAGTCAGGTTATGTGGTTGCTGAGTATAGAGGCTCATATAGACTGGATGCGGCGTGTGCGTGTGTGCGTCTGTTCCGTCGGTGTATATGATGCATCTGCGGCTTGCGTTTTGGGCATATACACCATACACAATTATGTCTTTTATGCGTTTTGTACGCATCAGGTCTAAACGCTCTCATAGAAAGTAATGTATTTCGATGTTTTTTAGCCGGACCGCACGCACGCGACACATCCATTCTGTGTGAGTCTTAAGTAATGCGCGCGCGCACTCACGCACACACACATACACACACGGACAATCACCCCCCCACACACACACGCACACACACATGCACACACACACACACACACACACACACACACACACACACACACACACACACACACACACACACACAGAAACCGCATGATGATTATCATGATGAAGGTGGTGATGGTGGTAGAACTAATGGAAGAGGTGATGATGGTGGTGGTGGTGGTGGTGGTGGTGGTGGTGGTGGTGATGATGGTTGTGGTGGTGGTGGTGATGATGGTGGTGGTGGTGGTGATGGTTGTGGTGGTGATGATGGTGGTGGTGGTGATGATGATGGTTGTGGTGGTGGTGATGATGGTGGTGGTGGTGATGATGATGGTGGTGGTGGTGGTGATGGTTGTGGTGGTGGTGATGATGGTGGCGGTAGTGATGATGATTATGATTTTCATGATGATGGCGGTGATGATTATGGCGGTGATGATGATGTTCATGATGATGATGTTGTTGATGATGATGATGTTGGTGGTGATGGTGATGATGGTGGTGATAGTGATGATGGCGGTGGTGGTGGTGATGATGGTGGTGCTGATGATGGCGATGGTGGTGGTGATGATGGTGGTGCTGATGATGGCAGTGGTGGTGGTGATGGTGATTATAATGGTGATGATGATGATGATGTTGGTGGTGATGATGGTGGTGGTGGTGGTGGTGATGATGATGATGGTGGTGATTATGATGATGATAGTAATAATGACGTCAATAATATGACATATAGTTCGAACAGCAGTTGTTTAAACACAATCATAGAAGTAGAAGAAGAAGAGAAGATGAGACGAAGGCGAAGAAGAAGATTTAGGCCTATTCAGCAAAAACTTGAACCAACACAATCTCGAACAGTCAGAAGTTAATTATATTTATATATGTATACTTGAGTCTTGGCCCACCAGTTTGATAAATACAGACACTATCGTGGTTTTAGTGACTTGACACTTCGAAAGAAATGAAAAAGAGAGAGAAAAAAAACAACAACCCAAGGACAAAGTCTTCCATGTTAAACATGAGGAAATAGTGAGGGGGTAAACATTCCTAACCATGTGATCTTCCATGCAACCGACCGTTCTTATGTTACTGCGACTAATCCTGTTGCCGTTACAGCGAGGTAGCACCTGTAGGTTTTGAGCCAGTAGAACCAGTCAAGTTTCTCCCCTAGAGAATTTATAAATTCCTCCGCCTATCGGATTTCCCGCCATTGTAAGACATGGCGACTAATTACCGTCAATGTACGCAAACATGCTGGCATGACCTTTCATTCCAGTAAGCCTTCACCCCGACTAAATAGACGTTCGCCGTATTATGTTACGTGTTTCACTTAATGGCATTATATCTTTCTATGAAGACCTGGATCAAAACCCGATTTATAGGCCTACCAAGGAACGCACTTGATGGTTGGGGTTAGAAGCAAAAATACAGTAGAACCATCATTGGTGAATCCAGACGGGGCCCCGTTTTAAAGTGACAGACCTTACTTTTCAAACACTTAAGGCATATTTTTCACTATTAGAGCCGTTTCTGATAACCGAAATCATACGTTACTTAGATTTTATTGTTTAGTTTAAGTGGTTTTGGTTATCCTGGTGTTTTTAAAATAACAAAATACATTTTTTAAAATATTTAAAGAAACCCTCATGTGCGCCTGAGAAGTAACAGTTATGGAGTCGAGTTGTAGTCTAATTTTAAAGGCTATTTCACCATTTCAATGTCACACACTGTTGCTTCACTCTGTTATAACTTTATTCAAATGGTTTTTCTCGTTCCAAATAGTGCACGACAACTGGTCAAAGGCCGCTGTATGTGTTTTCCTGTCTGTGGGAAAGTGCATATAAAAGATTCCTTGCGCCATGGAACCGTGGGCTGACGATGCCAGAACGCGGATCCATGGTGGACGTGCCTGAACCTTTCTGGATAGGGGCACGAGAAAATAGTTCCCATCCTTGCTGAATTACCAAATGTTTGACATCCAATAGCTGATGATTAATAAATTAATGCGAGGCGGGACGTAACTTAGTGGTAAAGCGCTCGCTTGATGCGCGATCGGTTTGGGATCGATCTTCATCGGTGGGCCCATTGGGCTATTTCTCGTTCCAATCATTGCAACACGACTGGTATATCAAAGGCCGTGGTATGTGCTATCCTGTCTGTGTGATGGTACATATAAAATAACCCTTGCTGCTAATCAAAAAGAGTAGCCCATGAAATGTCGACATTGGGTTTCCTCTCTCAATATATGTGTAGTCCTTAACCATATAACCATAAATGTTGAGTGCGTCGTTAAATAAGACATTTCCTTCCTTCTAATCAATGTGCTCTAGTGGTGTCGTTAAACAAAACAAACTTCAACTTTATTAAAATGTGTTACAGATTTGTATATGTGTCCATGTTTGCGGGTTGAAATTAGGGTCTACGACTTTAAGTGCCCTTTTTGATGACTTAAAAAAACAAAAACCCATCATACATATTGAAACACTTAAATTGCCCTGAAAACGCCTCTCTAAGCATCATTATTAAACAAAAATGGGGGAACATGCCCCTGAACCCCATGTAAATATTGCTCCTTTGGGGATTTCGGCGCATTTACCTACGGCAAGCTCAAACCTACTTTAAAAAAAACCCAGAAGAATTTTGTGACCCCCTTTTACAAGACCATAGATTCGTCCCAGAGAACTGCTTTTCAGAACTTGTGATTGATATCAATACACCATATGGAAATGAGGGAGTAAATTCATCTAAATGATTAGTGATTGTTTTAGTTTACAATATAGTTAGGTCAAGGGTTAGGATTAGGGTCGTAACTAACTGGGGTGAAGGGGGTGGAATGCGAAAAAGTGTCTGTTTTTTTAAAATTAAATGTGCCCCCTACCCCTATTGGTAGTTGGAGAGGAAGAAAACAAAGGCGCGCGTGAGCAGGAAATTGTTGGGGGGGGGGGGGGGGGGGGGGGGAGAATCTAGACTGATAAAAAAATATACTTTTTTTTATTATTGTTATTTATTTATTTATTATATATTTTTTTATATTTTTTTTTGGGGGGGGGGGGGTCCGGTCATAGTCCTCAGAAAAACACACTTTTGAACAAATTTGTGTAATTTTGACATATAATCTTAGAAAGCAAACCCGCTACATTTGTTTCATTAGTAGCAAGTGATCTTTTATATCATCTCAGAGACTGAATAGCACATACAACGGCCTTTGATATACCAGTCGTGGTGCACTGGCTGGAACGAGAAATAGCTATATGAGTCCACCGATGAGGATCGATCCAAGATTGACTGCGCATCAGATGAGCTTTTTTATCAGTGTGCTACGTCAACACGGAGCAAATCTGCCGTTAAGTCTATTGTTTCACAACATATTTCTTTGTCGTGGTCATTTTCTAAATTGTTGAGTTATTCTCTAAATTATTAGCTTATTCTTTCATTTTAATTTAATTTCGTAAACCCTACATGTATCCAGTTTTTAGTTACTTCGTTCATGATCCCATACATTTTGTGACATATACGGGGTTTTTCTCGTGTGTTTGTTTTTTTAAACGAAAGGAAGCAAGGGAAATAAATATTGTTGTCGCATTGTAATCAAATATGTATTAGGTTATTCCCCTTGTTTGTTCATTTATACATGTGCGTGAATCGGTGAATGTTTAATGACACAAGCAAAAAACAGAAAGAAAGAAATGTTTTATTTAACGACGCACATTTTATTTACGGTTATATGTCATCAGACATATGGTTAAGGACCACACAGATAGTCAGAGAGGAAACCCGCTGTCGCCACTTCATGGGCTACTCTTTTCGATTAGCAGCAAGGGATCTTTTATATGCACCATCCCACAGACAGGATAGTACATACCACGGCCTTTGATATACCAGTCGTGGTGCACTGGCTGGAACGAGAAATAGTCAAATGGATCCACCAACGTGGATCGATCATAGACTAACCGCGCATCAGACGGGCACTTTACCACTGGGCTACGTATCCGCCCCCATATCAATCAAACTGAATGAATGAATGTTTAACGACACCCCAGCACGAAAAATACATCGGCTATTGGGTGTCACACTATAGTAAAGGCCATATCAATCAGATGCTCATAATTATCAAAGAGAAGGAGAGAGAGAGAGAGAGAGAGAGAGAGAGAGAGAGAGAGAGAGAGAGAGAGAGAGAGAGAGAGAGAGAGAGAGAGAGAGAGAGAGAGAGAGAGAGAGGAGAGGGAGGGGGAGGGAGGGAGGGAGGGAGGGAGGGAGGGAGGGAGAGAGAGAGAGAGAGAGAGAGAGAGAGAGAGAGAGAGAGAGAGAGAGAGAGAGAGAGAGAGAGAGAGAGAGAGAGAAGGAGAGTGAGAGGGGAGAATTAGAATGAGAATATAGATACAAGCCCGTATGAACCTGTAAGGCATCAGGGCGGTGGAGGGGTGTGTGTGTGTGTGTGTGTGTGTGTGTGTGTGTGTGTGCTGTCCCACATTTGTTTTTCGTTCTACTCCATATAAATAAAGAAGAAAAATCAGGCTTACCTCCCTCCCCCTCCCCCCTAAACATATTACTTTTGTAGACTTGTGTCGTCCCTGTGAATGTGACAAACGCACATTTGCTTTCTCCTTATTTATTTTTTTATTTTATTTATTTATTTTTTTATTTTTTTTATTTTTTTACACTGGGGGATCTGGGGACGTACCACACTCCCCTGGACATTTTTTAATATAGAGGCTCTGAAAAAACATTTTGCTTAGGCGGGTCCGGGGGAATATTGAAAAAAAAGCCACCGGTGGAGGGGGGGTAGACCGACCCCCCCCCCCCCAGACCCCCCATTGGCTACGGGCCTTAATCATCAACTTGATCTATCAAACGAAACTATAGCACTAATACTGCATGTAATAAGCCCATTTTTTCAAACCCCAATCCCTACAATCAATATTTTAAACATTATCGTTCAGAGATTTACCGTATGAATGTATCTGAACAGTCAGAAATATACGCATACGGTGATTACTGTTGTTAATACACTCTGCCTCAAATTTTAAAGATTTGACATGAGTTTTATGAAAATATTATGGGAAGCGTGTGCCTGTGGTGGGATAGTTCACACATTGCTGTGAACTATCTGTATTTTTAAAGTTACCTGTCATCACACAAAAGGTTCAGACACAGATACTGATACTGTGGAATCGCTTGTATTCGTCGTGGTCAAATTCTCGTGTAATTCACATATAATATATATTTTTATAATTTTGTATGTCATAATATTTGTATATAACTTTTATGTGATACTGTAAAACAATGATTCAAGGCTCCCCAACCTTGACATTGCCTATTATCTGGGGGTAAAAAAAACCCCCAAAAACAAACAATTCTCGTGTAATTCGTTGACTAGTGAAGGGCGAGATGTAGCCCAGTGGTAAAGCACTCGCTTGATGCGCGGTCGGTTTGGTATCGATCCCCGTCAGTGGGCCCATTGGGCTATTTCTTGTTCCAGCCAGTGCTCCACTACTGGTATATCAAAGGCTGTGGTATGTGCTACCTTGTTTATGGGGTGGTACATATAAAAGATCCCTTGCTGCTAATCGAAAAGAGTAGCCCATGAAGTGGCGACAGCGGGTTTCCTCTCTCAATATCTGTGTGGTCCTTAACTATATGTCTGACGCCATATAACCGTAAATAAAATGTGTTGAGTGCGTCGTTAAATAAAACATTTCTTTCTTTCGT
Organism: Gigantopelta aegis; assembly: GCF_016097555.1. Taxonomy (NCBI): domain Eukaryota; kingdom Metazoa; phylum Mollusca; class Gastropoda; order Neomphalida; family Peltospiridae; genus Gigantopelta; species Gigantopelta aegis. The sequence continues at coordinate 36,700,391 of NC_054707.1, read as the reverse complement.
GGACTAGTGCAGTCAACTAGTAATATGAAGTTATGATGCTACCTTTATGATCCACAAAGTTAAATACCCAATGAAATGTGTATTTTAGAACAACCACAAACATGTAAACCCACGGAAAAAAGGATTTCACAGTATATATTGCCGTGTAGCTAATGATCAGGTATTAAGCAATAGACCAAAGGAATAAGAATTCTTACCAAAGACTGATTAAAATAAAAACTCGGAATGACAATAAGAAGGATGGAAATGTTTTATTTTAACAACACACTCAACACATTGTATTTACGGTTATATGACGTCGGACATATGGTTAAGGACCACACAGATATTGAGAGAGGAAACCCGCTGTCGTGGGCTACTATTTTCGATTAGCAGCAAGGGATCTTTTATATGCAACATCCCATAGACAGGATAGCGCATACCACGACCTTTGATGTATCAGTCGTGGTGCACTGGCTGGAGCGAGAAATAACCCAAATGAGCCCACTGACGGGGATCGATCCCAAACCGACCGCGCGCTTTACCACTGGGCTACGTCCCGCCACTCGGAATGACAATAATATATGTTCTTATTGCTGTGATCCAAGGTAACGATTTCTTATGTTTCTTAAAATAATTTAAATTTTCATATTTTGATGAATGGTTACAGTGCTTGTCGTGTTGTGTTTACAACCTTGGGTAGTGGGTGATGATCACTGGGACCAGTATGTGGACTCATATTGGGACATGTTGCTATGGTTTAATAGATGTGATCACTCGAACTCCAGTCGTTGGTGTACTGTCTGTAATGTAGATGATCATTAGTTCGCCACATGGAATACTTCACGAATGTGTATATGATAACTGTATAGTTAAAAAAAAAAAAAAAAGCACGCAATTCAGTCAATTACTATCAGGTACACTCCTTGAGCTTACTGAATCATATTGCACATACTTCTTACGTCATACAAGGCTGGCCAGGTGAATACTGTGCTGATCATAAAGAATGAATTGCTACCCATATCAATAACCATTGTTGAAACAAAAACAAAATCCAAAGGTTACTCTGAAATTAATTGGCAAGTCAGTCTTGATTGCTGACTGACAAGTATTGGAACAAACTCCGAAACCCGAAAGGTACAAAATGTTTGCGCTACAAGTCTCTGTTAACCAAATTATATAAAATAATTAAGTGCACAAATTAGTAATATACAAACCTGTAAGAAGGATGCCAATACCTCATAATTGGTTTAACAGAAAACAATGTCAGTTTAAACTAATTTGCTCTAAAGCGTTTTTTCTAAACTCTGCCTTAAATGCAAAATGGGTTGGGGTTTGAGGAGGAAGTTGCAGTGTAAAGTTGTATCACTGGGCTGAATGTTGGACAACCTACACGGCTCAGTGTTGGACAACCTACACGGCTCAATGTTGGACAACCTACACGAGGAATCTGATGTCAGACTAGAAGTTCATGCAATTCACTGATCAAAACCATCGGACTAAATATTGTTGTACACTGGTGTTCTGTTAGCTTTTGCTTTTTTTCGTTTTTCCTCATGTCAAATATCCATGAAACAAATGGACAATTTCTGAAAAACCATTCATGTAAACTTAATATTGGAAACATATCTCTTAGCACTGGGATGATGAGTTTGTTTACTTTTCATACTCTGAGATGTAGTGATAGGCTACTAGTTCGTATTTTTTAGGAGGTGTTTTTTTTCAAAGAAAATTGAAGGACTGTAAGAATTGGTGGTTACTGTGAACAAACAGAAATGCTTTCAACAATTATTTTGTAAAGAGTATGGCCTGACAGTAGACAAAGTATGAAATGCTCTATTTTGGAAACTGAAAGGTCCAAAATGTAATGTTTGCAGATGAGTGTGCATGTTTCATGTCATTAAATACAATTTGGTGAATAGAAGAAGGAAATGTTTTATTTAACGACGCACTCAACACATTTTATTTACGGTTATATGGCGTCGGATTGGTTAATCGAAGCTTACCTGTATATACAAATAATTATGATTTAGTGACACAGTTTTGGCTATTTCTCTTACCAGCCAGTGCACCACGACTGGTGGGGGAACCCGGGGCATAGTGGACCGACATTTTTTGGTTGGATAAAACGCTGTGAAAAAGCGAGGCAATCGAAACATTTAGTTCTTATCCTATGATGTATGATTAAAACTAACATGCGACACAAACGTAATGCAGCTAACAACGGTCTTTATTGAAATATATAGAATTATAAACTTCATAAAAATTTAACTTTACCCCGGAGCCCTGGGGCAGTGAAACCTGTTACGGGGCATAGTGGAATGCTATTTTATTTTGTGTATATTTTGACAAAAAGTATTTGATTCAACTCGGCGTATGAAATTACGATAGTCCATAATGCATGTTCAATCCGCACACACAAATTTGAGTATAGTAAGTTACTTATATCGATGTAATTCTCTTGATGTTAAAAATATAATTTTATATTTTTGCAAACATTTTCTATTCCTTGCAGAGGTCACATGTATAATTGTCGTCTACGTCATTTAGCCCTGCACATTCTTCATGTGTCCATTTGTTACACTTATCACACATGATCCACTCTTCGCCACCTTTCGATTGGGAATAAAGGCCAGAACAATAAATGCATGGAACATCCTCGTTACTCCCCTGTGTTTTTCCCACCAACTATGCAATTTTTTTGCGCCTTTCCTTTACCTTTCCCTTTGTCCATACCATTACTTTGACCCTTTCCACCTGCTTTTTTTTAAACAAACAACTGGACTTTGGAGGATGGTTTCATTCGTTTCCTATTAAGATCACATTCCAATTCTTTTAAATAAGGACTGCTTGTCAGTATGACCGTTTTGCCTCTTCTGATACCTTGTCTCCTTGGTTCTGTCTGCTCCACACGAGGGACTCCCATGATGTATGCGGGAGACACATACTCGATATCATTCTTCTTGGAAGGTAATGTTGATGGAGTTGCTGCAGTGTTAGATAGACCTGGTGTTGCAGCATCAGATAAAACCGGTGTTGTCGCGTCAGATGGAGCTGATATAGTGTTAACATCCATTGGAGTTGCAGTGTCACGGGGATTCTATAATACCCGTAACTGAATGAAAAACGGTTATCAAAATATCTCTCCTAACTGTATATCTATTAGATCTCTCTGTAACGGGCGGTTAACCCTAGTATGGCTCGTCTAGGTATGATCAGAGATACGATCTTATATACAGTATATATTATTATAGCACGTTTAGTTCACTAGAAAACACAACAAAAACACAATACACTTTGGAATCTGTATTAACCTACGCTGACAAATGTACTGCCGCAGTAGTTAATTAATAACAACAATAATAACAACCCAGAACTGATCACTTAATTAGTTAATCTCTAGGTGTCTAGTTTACACAATATGCTAATCACTTCACCGTGACACAACACCCACACGTGTGATAATTGAGAACCGCTTCTAGGGGAACTTAATTAATAAAGGAATTACAACACTATTCCTAACTAGTTAATTTTTAATTAACCCTTAACTACTCATTCAGTAACCTTGTAACACAGAATCAATACTGGTACCTATCACAATAAAGACAATAACCTACAGTTTACCTAGGTCTTCTAGGATGACTGGCTAAGCTTTATATTACCAAATACTCGTATAAATATAGAACAGTAAGACTACGATTTACTTCGTCAGATGACCGAAGACACTGTCTAAAGAATATTGGTATAATACAGTATTAAAATATGTAAAGTCACATCAATCACATCAAGGTTATACAACAGAGCAGAAATAATATATTTACCAAAGTCCAAACGGACAACGTTCCCGGGGTACCTTCCTATGGTTCTCCCAGATATCTCTCAACCCTAGCTATTTATTCAAAACTCTCAGAGACAGCGAATATCGCCTGGGGGTACAAGGCTGTACCTCACGTATCATGTGGATTTTCCACAACCACCACGCCGGCCTATTTTCCTCTGATCGTCAGACTTACTGACGTCTTGGTCGCCAAAATCACGGTCGTCGAAACCGCACTCGCAGAGGTATAACGTAACTACTCGCCACATGGCCTCCGCACCTGGCTGGGTGTGTAATAAGCACAGAGCACGACCACCGTCGCGCAGGGGTATTACGTAACAAGTTGTCCACCTGGGCTTAAGTGCTTATTGGACTGCACACGGCCCTCTAACACAATTAATATCGTTCTGGTGCTGAAGGTGCTGAAGCTGCTGGTGGAGCTCGATCTGGTTGTGTAGCATCAGATGGAGTTAGTTCATCTCCTGGTGTAGATTTGTCTGTGGTTTCTGCTGCGGCAAACATGTGATCCGGGAATATATTTGGATTAAATGGACAAATAACTTTTGAAGTCTTGTATGGAACTGTCATCACTCCAGTTTCATCGTTGTTATAGATACGACTTGGTGGGAAATGGCATGTTTCATACAGCGAGTTCAATAATCGGTAGAAATTCATGACAACTACCTTGTTGAAACCTGCTGCTCTTGCTGCTGAAGTGGCTTCTGGTGTACGCAGTGACAACATTTGATGACGTTTCAAAAATCCGTACACAAAATCCTCTCCTGCTATCTTCAGTTCCATATTGAATCATGGGCATACATGGGGGGGGGGGGAGTTCGATGGGTTCGACCGAACCCCCCCCCCCCCCCCGAAATCGCTTTTTTTTATAATTTAATATATCTGACATTGATATCTGACATTATTATATTTACTCAACATAGAAATATATGCCCAATATCTCTGCAATCTATTTTGGAACCCCCCTTTTCAAAATCCTATGTATTGGAACCCCCCTTTTCAAAATTCTATATGGGCCTACGCCCATGTGAATGGATGTTCTACATGGTTTCTGACAGCAAATTGGAATGATAGCTGTCGGAATTCCTTGAGAGTTAAACCAAATAAACGACTCTCCATGAACAAAAGATAGTCTGCAAGGTCCTTTTCTTGCTGTTAGCTGAACACTGGCCTGAAACGCCCTAGCCCCTTTTGTGCCACATCACCAGGTTCACCATCTTTCCTTACTCTTCGGAACAGAGTTGTCTTCAGAATACTGTATGTCTCAGATGCATCTGTAAGGGTCATTTCTTTGTCACGTACTTTAGCCACCGCTTCCTTCATAGCCTGTTCCGACCATTTCTGCTGGTCAGTTGTTCGCTTGTAATTGCGAACCATATTGCCTAAAATAAGACAGAAAAAGACACTGTGTAGGATGCATGTAGTCCTAATGTTATGGAGATTGGTGTTAAAATTATGTAAAACCAGACATTTAACTGAGTGTTAATCAATATAATTAATAAAGCGTTAATTAATATAATTAATAATAATAATAATAATTACGTGTTAATAATTAAAAAGTCAAATAGAATGACCGGGGCAAAGTGGAACGCTGTACCACTTTGCCCCACCCATTTTACCCCGACCACGTGTTATTTTCTAAATTCTTCGTGCTACTGTGTTAATAGATCTACGTAAGAAATATCGTCATGCATATGGCATATATTAACCTTAGATTTAACACCATGGAAAACATTTCAACTAAACAAGATAACAGTGCTTTAGGAGACGATTAATTTCTGAAAATTATTGTTTTAAACACGCAAAAAAATATTTTGCCTAAACAAATTTACTTACCTCATTTGTAACAAATGGCTTCCATCAAAAACATTGCGTCATCAAACAACCTTCCGATGATGTGAGTTGCAGGCATATGACGTCATTTAACATAGATTTGCGAGGGCTGTTTCACTTTGCCCCGTGTTTCGCTTTACCCCGTGTTCCCCTATACAAGAGGCCATGGTTTGTAGTATCCTGTCTGTGGGATGGTGCTTGTAAAAGATCCCTTGCTACTAATGGTAAACATGTAGCGAGTTTCCTCTCTAAGACTATATGTAAAAATTACCAACTATTTGACACCCATTGCCGATAATTAATAAATCAATGTGCTCTAGTGGTGTCGTTAATCAAAATCAACTTTAACTGATATTCGTTTTCACATTTAGGCCTATGGCAGCAAATAGGCTCAAATGCCCTTCACAAGACTTGAATGCTTTATTTATTAATTCGCCTTTCAACTTTATTTTCAGAGTTTGCAGAAACAAGTCCTCCCCCTTCCTTCCATCGCCCTACCCACATCCCCACCTATCAAAATGTCGCCGTTCACCAGTTGGTGCAGGATAAAAACTCGATCCATATGGATCCCCGGAGACGACAGATCGTAAGGTACGACGATCAGCCTCCTTGAAAAAGTCATACATCGTACCACGAACAAATACATTTTAGTTATCCAGTAGAAACATCTACGTAAATGTTACATATATTATTATAGATAAAATATTTTAATATATTTATACATTTTACATATACATGATTTAACGAAAGTTAAAACCCCCCACAAAAAAAACACAAAAAACGCGGCACTATTTAATGACGGAACTTCCTGTGTAATGCGTATTAATACAAAAGGCGGTATTTTAGATTTGTCAATCCATGTTTGTGTTTTGCTGGAGAAATGTAGCATGTCAGGCTTTGTTTTATTTTGTTGGAAACTTAGTAACAAACTAACCACATATCTGCAACTTGAACTTTAGCGAAACTTCAAAAGTCTTCCAAGAGGAACAGTTCCAGGTATCACAGTTTACCGGATTTCAACTGGCAACAAATGTGATCCCCGTTTCAACTTTCATGAATGAAGGTTTTTTTTGAAGTTTTACTTTAAAGGTTAAAAAAAATAAAAAAATAAATGTAGAGTGATTATATAAATATTAACATTTTTTAACCTTACTTCCAAGCCACAATTGTATTGGTGAAACACTTCAAAAAGTTTAATTATTCGTAAACCCACCCTGTAATCCGTAACATAATTTACTGTAAAATTCTTTGTTTTCGTTGCTTTAAATTTTGGATCAAAATGTTAATAAAATTATAAGAATTGATTGGATTTAAAAAAATGAAAGTAACAACAAGTATGTAATAATTGTCACAACAATATTAAGTATAATGCTTGTGTAAGCTTTTATGAATACTCAGAATAGGCCTATTAATATTGTATGTCTATAGTTAATCTACAAACCTGTACAGTGCTGTCCGGTGTATCGGCGCACCTAAGCTTTCAAGGACCATTTTCTATGTGAACATTGTGAAATATTTAATAAAATGCGTCTCTCACCAATGAAGACGTGCATAATCTGAAATACACCACAAACTGTTTTATGTCTGTAGTAAATAAACATTTTAAAATGGTGCATAAATATAGGCACCCCCTTGTATCCAAAACAATCTGCATGTCCGGTGATTCGGCGCAGTAGATGTGGATCGTTGACCCCGCTATTTATAAACGGCCCATGGCCTCACTTTTAGTCCATAAACGCTACATTATTGTCCCAGAATTATTTTAGTACTTTTTTGTTTTGTCTTGTTAAAAATATTACTATGAAAATGAACGATCACATATGACCCGTCTCATGATCAGTTTCGGAATCGTTTTCTTGAGTGGCACAGTACTGCAGATGCATACATGTTCATTGTCATGCATGGCTAAGATGCCTACATGGATTTTATTTTTCTCGGGTAGATTGTGCACACACGTGGATCTTATTTCGCTTTTATTTTTTTATAAGAATGTGACAATTGTGAACTGGAATGACTGTCAATTAAGGTGTAAAATTTTCGTTTTGTTTGCATTTGCCCGTGTTTTCTTTTTCGGTTTAAATAAAAAAAATAACCGAACAAAAATAATTATTTATACTGTTTACTATAATATTTAAAATGCGGGAAATGTGTTTTTAGACTGGTTTTAACATTCTTAATATCAATAAGGATGACCTACTTCGCGTTTATAAACACGAAAACAGGTGAATTATTTATTTTGAAATTATTATATAATTATTGATAATTCTAAAAAAAAATGTAATTGCACCCTTAACAATAAATATGTTGATACTTGATTAACCATTGAAAAAGGAATTGAACTTTAATTCGTTAAAAACTCCGACAACATGACAACTTCCTAAGCATACTCAAGCTAAATCCCAAGTGCGCCGAATCACCGGACGCGCCGATACACCGGACGCGCCGATACACCGGACATGGTTGTAACACATTTGGATAAAGTTACAATTGAGTGACACATGAGTCTGTGACTTTGAAATGGTGAAATACCCTCTAAAAATTGACTAAAACTCAACTCCATAACCAATGTGGAAAATAGTCACCCGTGGCGACCTTTTTTGGCTAAGGGCGACTAAGAATTTTACAAAGGTAGTCCGTTGGGCGACCATCGATTTTACAGTTAGCACATGGTTATTATTCAACAAAGAACATTCTAGTTTTGATTTTGGCTCTGCATTTAAATTTCAATGTGATAATTGGAGGGCTAGTTAAATTTGAGAAGGACCAGTAAGATTTTTTTTTCAACTGGCCCTGCTGGCGGCCATGGTTTTCATTATAATTTTCAACCCTATCCATAACTGTTACTTCTCAGACGCACGTGCGTTTTTAAAAATATGATAAATGCATTTTGTGATATTAAAAACACCAGGAAGACCAAAAACTTTGAATGTACGGAAATTGATAATCTAAACCATAAAATCTAAGTAAAGTATGATTTCAGTTATCATAAATGGCTATAATAGTAAAACATATGCCTTAAGCTGTATCCTAACTGGCTGCAGGCAATTATTTTAGAAATCATTGATTTCAATTGCCGTATTCTAACTGCACGCATGCAGCGTGACATATAAATCTGTCGTGTCGCGCGCGTGCAGTTAGGATGCGGCAGTAAAAATCAATGATTTCTAAAATAGTCGCTCGTGGCCAGTTAGGATGGAGCTTAGTGTTTAAAAACTAGGGTATGTCCCTTTAATCGTTGGATGTCATACATTTGGTAATTTTCACATTTAGTCTTAGAGAGGAAACCCTGTAAATGTTTTCTTTAGTATTAATCAAGGGATCTTTTATATGCACCATCCCACAAGATAGCACATAGGGGACCAGGTCAATTCACCCCAAAACCAACTAGCCCCAACCTGTTAGCCAACACCCCTCGCCTCCAAAATGTTACCAAACTGTCCGTAGTTGATCAACTCTCCTCAATCAAACTTTGCTGCCCATAATTACATCAGGGATGCAGAAAGTGCTCGCCCGCTCGCCATTTGCGAGTAAACATTTTGATGGACGAGTTAAACAATGTAACTACCAGCCATCTTCTTTTTCTGACTGACTTATGATCTTTTTTATTTTTTAAAATTTTGCATCGAATCTGCGATTCTGCATCAGCCATGCCAAAATTCCAAACCATTCAATTAATGGTTCAGAATGATGACAAAATACACAATACATGTACCGCATTGACAACAGATGCCGGAAAGGTCAATACTTCAAAGAAATGGCTCTCAACTTTGCATCAATAAATACTTAACTGCAGTTTCGTTTATTTCCTTTGTCATTATTAATTTTGCATCCATGGTCGAGAACATGCATGCAGATCGCAATTGCAGAAAATTGACATGCAGTTAAACGTACACTAATTAAAATTGGTTTACAATAATCATGACATTTGTTAATAAAATATATATACAGGGTTGAAAATTAACATGAAAACTATGGTCGCCAGCAGGGCCAGTTGAAGAACAATCTTACTGGCCCTTCTCAAATTCAACTAGCCCTCCATTTATCACATTGAAATTCGACGGCACAGCCATAATCAAAATTAGAATGTTCTTTGTTGAATAATAACCATGTGTTCACCGTATATAGTACGTGTGCTTCAAAAGGAAACTGATGAATTGACATGTAACTTCATAACGAATAAAGTTAAAATTCATATAAAAACTGGTTCTTAAGTTTTAAACCCATACCAACTCATATAACATGTTTTGAAAACAAAGAAATCCAGTATAAATATAATTGTTTCACGTTAGAGTTAAAACTACAAAAAGGATTTTGATTTTGTGTCAAAATAATGTAAGCTAATTAAATATCATTCCTTTTTACCATAACCTTGAATAACAATTGTCAAATAGTAGCTCTACTAGATACTAATGGCCTATCCATTCCATTCCAATAAGCAGACGACTTCCAGATTTAAAAAAAATACATGCAGTGTCTTCGATACGTTTTGACACCTGGCCCAAAGCCACAGAAGCTAAGTCTAGTGCTGTCAAAATATAGAGCATGTTTTTTGTCTTCTGCTGCCAGATCTGTAGTTTTTACCAACAGTGAATACAGACCCAGTGTATTTTGTCATATTCGATTCAGTTTCAGTGTCTTTCTTTTCAACTCGCCAGACCCTAAAATGGATGGTCGCCCAACGGACTACCTTTGTAAAATTCTTAGTCACCCTTAGCCAGTAAAGGTCATCATGGGCAACCGGGCAACTGTTAATTTTTACCCTGTATATGTAAGACTGAGGTGGCATCACAAAAGTTAAATAGACCATAAATTTCAATTTCATCTTTTTATAATAATAATAATAATAAGAGATAATGAGCTCTATTTGGAAAATGTATCGGCTCTAAAAAATGTTTTTGGAATCCACCTACCTCCATCATATTTCTGTAGGTTTATTGATTTAATGTCATAGGCCTTAGAAGTAGGGGTAAGTGCTTGCAGGGGGTACTGACCTCCAACTTTGTTGATGGTGCACACCCCTCCCCTACACCATTGCCAATTTTGCATGCATATATATGAAGAGTTCTGACTGCAACTGATCTTTGTATATTTTAAATATAAAACTTATAACATAGGGGAGTGGCAGGCCTCCTAAGGTCGAGCATGTGATCATCTAGAAAAAGTCTGCTAGACTGGTTTATGCACTTCACATTAAACTGACAGACCACTTTGGAAACCAGTCAAATTAGTTAAACACGTTAGTAGGGGTGTGACGAATACACATGGTGGCGAATACGATACATATCACGAATATGAGGTGACGAATACGAATATGTATTCACATCCATGAATACACATTACACAAGTACAAAGGCTTTGCTGAAAGGAAAAAAAAAGTATTTATTTTTAAATGAAAAACTGATTAGTGATTACACAGGACCTATCAAGTTTGTGTTTATTGTCTAATCCAGGACCACATTCTTTTTAAGGAACACTAACATGTCCACATGTTCAGAGGAAAGTTAAAATATGTATATGTTGTTATCGGAATTTTAAAATATACCATGGCCTTTGCAAACATAAATGTACAAATTGTACATATTTAAAAAAATATTCTTAAGTGCTTTGATAACAATTCACCCTTTTCCATGTGTGCAAACCGAAACCGTATATACATTGTATAATGTAGACAGAAGTTATGGACTACCGGTAAATTAATTTTATTTTGAATATCAAATATATATTTTTAAGGCCATTTTGGTTTTTGGTATCTAGTATTAATCAATTTATATCCATATTTGAATTGCTAATATGCCACAGTTCTCGTTAAGAATTTTACAAATATATTTTGCTTTGAGCTGCCATTTAAACGTTAGAATATTGGTTCAACATTATTGACGTTGCACTGCGTAGAATGCATAAATTAACGAACTACACTCGCCCGTGTCTCGTATTAGGCTGGTTGAACGAGACTATGCGACGTCATACAGTGTTTTGACAGAAGCGCAGTCAAGCTGCATGTAGAGTACCAGTCCAATGCATGGAATATAAAAAAAAAAGGATCGGTCTATGAGTCTGACTATGCGGTTGACCTAATATAAAAAAGGACAATAAAAACGATCGAATCGTTGTTGCGTTTTGGTTAGTATGAATTAGAAACATAAATTATACAGTAAACATTATATATAAGTATTCGTGTATTCGGTTCAGCTAGTGACGAATACGAATGCAACTACGATACAGATCGCTGTTCGGTGCACCGAATATTCAAGTATATCGTTACACCCCTACACGTTAGTGAAAAATGTCTGGCTGAACATAGGGCTGGTATTTTCTAAAGGTAAACTGGCTACAAAACTTTGTACAAGTGATTTGTTTCGTAGTTTAGTCTATCTGTGTCTCTCAATCTAATTAAAATTAGCTCCACTATTACACGTGGATCTAACAGCAGCCCCTTGGAGCTCATGTCCAGTTGACCTTTCATTCAGCCAATCAAAACCTTACTTGCAAAATCATGCCAGTGATTTGGAAAGAATTTTAAAACATTTGGGATTATGCAGAGGGTATACGAAATGATTCGGGTGAATTATGAAGTATGCCGGAAACTAATTGCAATATAAAATTTTATATAAAATTTGTTTCAAGACCGAAAAACCCCCGTGATGGTGTAGCCATAAAATCTGTTTATACTAGTATACAATCCAGAGTTTATTACTGCACTTTTCCCCGTTTTTTCAAAGTTGAAATAGACCAACAAGTTCGCCTATTGCATAAATAGTCTTGCCCGATATTTTTAGAATTTGCATGCTCCCGAATAACGCAATAAAAGGCGAAGTGTAATTGGTTGATATTTAAATTGTTATTTATTGATGAAATGTCACCTGGACATGGGAGTCCACGCAAAGCTGTTAGATCTACTGGTAGACCCAGTAGAGCTAATTTTAATCAGATTGTGTGTGTCTCGGAGTTTCTGAATATTTATTTCATCATTATTAAAGAAAATCGTCAATGCATCACAGACACTGTACATTTGCATTTTTATGTCAGTGTAAACTGAGTTTTAAAATAGTGTAAATAAGTTCCCCGTCATTGTCAAACACAGGTTTATTTTCATTATCGAACATTGGATCAACACGTTGAAAAGAAACTGGGGACTTCCATGAAATAATCTCAACACAATTAAATATCTACTCTGTGTATTTTGAATAATTGCAAACTTAGCTAGCATACACGAGTAATCAGTAATGAGGCTAATGTTTAATCTGCACATCAGGCTGTGCATTGACTATGGTGTAGGTTGCAGTGTTTGTTTACAATCGCTCTCACGGGACGTTTACGATACTTACAGAACATAAATGTAAAAGATCCCAACTTACACTACAGTTAAAATAATAGTAACTCGAGGGTGTATCAAACCAGCAGTGGAAGGCGAGCAGTTACCAGATAGTTAGGTAGACGATAAATGCTCCTGAGATGAAAGTAATGTACAACTGGGCACGCAAGCACGTTCCCGCACCTCACATGTGATGGATTGGTTTATGTGTAAGGCAAAGTAGGATAAATAAATTTACTCATTAAATTGAGTATACAAATTTATATACATGAAATAGATTTAAACTATTTAAATCATAGTTCATAATTTTAGTAAATAAAGTTAACCTTTAATGTTCACATTGCCTTTTTTCATTTGAGCATTTTACTTTATAAACATTGTTTTACCTTTGTGAATGTGTTTCAGATTGACTACGCTGAACAATGCAGCCCTTTAACTACCAACAACAGAAGCAGGAAGGATATCAGTTTCTTCGCCCACCAGGACAGGTGCAACCAATTGTTTACAATCCATATAGCTCAAACACCAATGTTCCATATCCATCTCCTTACAAAGAAATGACAGTGTTCCACCCATCCTCACTTTACCATGGGTTACCTATTCACTACCAGCTGCCATATTTGCCATATCCTCCAGATGGGACAGGCTTGCCATATATACCCACTTCTGTGCACGAACAGCAGTTTCAGCAGCAATCAAACTCGCCAACATTTTGTACATTATCATCAAATTCACAGCAATCAAGAATGTCTCCAGTAAATCCATTGTTTCAACTAAATCTTCATAGTCGACTAAAGCAGAAAACACCTCCCATTGTTATTGAGTCTCCGACGTCGCAATGCTCTACACCAAAACTGCAACCCGAATCTGCACAAAAACATCATTTACCATGCCCCGAACAGGAGGTGGTTGCAGGTGTTGGAACGTCGGAGTTAAAAGCAAAGTCATCATCAACATTTCTGGAACATCATTCACCATACCCCAAACAGGATGTGGTTGCAGGTGTTGGAACGTCAGATTTAGAAGCAAAGTCATCATCATCGTTACTGGAATTAAAAGAGAGACCGAATGTGTTGTCTTATGAAAATTTATCTGGTAAAAGGTGAGTCTTGTTAAATACAGGGGACAATATTTTAAAATTTTAGGTAACCGGAAGTACAGTGGTTCACATGACGGTGCTCGAACTTAACGACGGCAATTGCTGTCGTTGAGATATAACTTGCCCTAGGTAGAGAGCATAACTGAAGGCACTTTTGTACCATCGGTAAAGCTCCTCAACAATGGCAAAATGTTCACACCTCCTGCCAATATTTAACATTTGCACGTTTGAAATAGGTCTACATACAGCAAAATAACCTGTCTGTCCAGTTTATTTGCTGCAAATGTCACTTTTTAAAAAATTGCGATAGGCAGGCTCAAAATTGCCATATGTGGGCTGTTTTACACCTGGCAAAATGTTTTAAAGAATGCCGGGGGAGACAAATTCTTAAGTTTGAGCCCTGACATTTTTGTCATGAATTATATTTATGCGACCTAATCCGTTACCTCAGATATACTTTGAAGTTGGTGATCTTTAGACATTTTCAGTTTTTTAATTTTAGAGTGATTAATGATTAACCACACCACCGATTGGAAGTTTGTGTTGATTCTAAGTTGCATTTAACTGATGCATGAACAGAATAATGGGTCCCGTGAAATACTGTGTCCTATTATAGTGGTAGACATGTTCTATTCATTATTGAAAATTAAATAATTGATATTGGTTTACTACAAGTGCTGAAGTTTTTCCCAGCTTGTTTTAGCATGGTGCGGTAGCATGCCTCAATAGTCTAGCGCCATCTTGCCTTAATCGGCACCATGCTGCCCTGAGATTAAACAAGCCTTTTTCAATAATAATTCTAAAATTGCCTTCTTTATAAAACACACTTAAAATTATTATTATTTAATAAAATATTTCTTTTATATATTTTGCCATTCATTTATTAAAGCAAGCACAATTAATTACATTTATTTTTATTTCAATTAATTTTTTGTCTTTAATTAATAAAAATATGCCCTGAACTGGTGAAAATGCCCCAAAAGTGTTTTGTCTACCATTCCTTGACCTCAAGTGAGCATGATACTGCATTCAATTACAGCAAGTAACAAACTTAGAAGAAAAACTTGTAGGTTTTGTCTCGGACGAGCATTTTGTTTTACCACAAATAGTGTAATCAAATTTTCTTTTGTATTTGCAGTGATCAGCAATTAATTCCACAATATCTGGACTTCAAGCAACAATGTTACGCAGGCAGGAAAGAACCATACAGCCACTCTGAACTCTGTGACGATATTCTGCGCAGATCCAGTCTTGATTCTGACAAAATAGAAAACGCTGCATCATATTCGGCCGATTTGCCCTTGGACAGACAGGCAGGTGATTTTCCCAGCCTGGCCACATCGAATGACGAGAGCCCCGACAGTGACAGCAGTGAAGAATTTGAGTATCAGATGACAAGTCTACTCCAACAAATTCCAATGTTACCAGAGTCGTCTGGAGAATCGCCAACGGAAAGTACGTCTCACAGGTATGGTTAATCCTTTCCTGGCAAATGGCAGTCTGCCTAAGTCTACAGAAAACACGTAACCTTGATTCATGGTAACTGTCACCAGGGCATAAAATTTTATTTTTCAGACAATATGTTGTTCTTGTGGTTTTAATGTTCACATGAACAATTTTTTTGCAGTAGTTCAGATTCAAATGAAAAGGTTGATGGGCAACGATAATCTAAGATGAGTGATTTTCGTGCCTTTTCTTCATTATATTTCCTATCATAAATACGAAAATATACTTTTTGTGTGCTGGGACTAACTTGAAAGCTGCCAGCTGAAAATTAAAATTAAGTTTGTTTTTCTTAACCTGACTGACCAATTGTTTTGGTGAGTATCGAGCCCTGTGTATCGATTCATACTTTCATGTAGCATTTCTCATTTGCTTTATTATTGATATTTAAAATTTTTGTTTATCCACTACAGAAATGAAGATTGTGTAGATGCTGAGGAGAGTGTGTCTTACTCCCCTGTGAGACCATCATGTGGTGAGTGAATTGTTGACTAGTACGTACATTCGAATAGCGTTCTATCATGTGACGGAACAAAATGGCAGCTCTTTACCTGCCAACCAGTTTTATATGTTATTAGTATTACGTTATTAATAAACAGACAACACCATGAAATAATAAATTACAGATGATCATGAATGCTGATAAAAAAATAACTTTTAAAAATCCTAATTGGCTGAAATAATTTTAGTTTTTTTCCTCTATTAATATACGTGTATTTTTAACTTGTATTTAAAGAAAAAGATGTCTTTAGAAGACAGTAAGACTATTAACTATTTGTAGTTGTAATGCTTTTTGATGGCAAACTTGAGTATTTATTTTTCTGTTTCAATTTGTGTTACTGGCACACATAAATTGTATAATTTAGTAAAATATATATAAGTAAATAAATTATAATTTGTTTCAGAGTCTGAAATGGTCACTTGTGAGGTGAGCAAGGAATTCATTGAGAGAGCAGCGGTTCATGGCATATCTATAGTAAGTCCCAGGGAGCTTCAGAGCAGTAAGACCTCTGTCAAGGACCACTCAAGATCGGAGCAAAACTCGGCCGAACTTAAAGCAGAAATATTTATAGAAAAAGCTGTCAACTGTGGAATAACTGTCGGGAAGAAAGTCAAAAATAGAAAGAAAACGAAATCTGATGGTGCAGAGGATAGAACAGAGCAGACCCAAGGGACATCACTGGACAAAATAGCTGAAACAATTGTGCTGCAAATAATGGACAGAGTTGTGTCACAGGTCGTAAAAGAAAACAAAAGTTACACTGGTGAAAAAGCGAACGGTGTAGTGAAACCGCATGTCCTGAATCCCAACATACCCGCGTTTCAGCCCAGTTTCTTCCCATCTGTCAAATCAGGACAGCTTGAAGACATATGGTCTGCTGAGAAAACCCCTCCAAATTGTCGTAGCCTTCAATCCACCATGTCCTCCACCAGCTCTGCTTGCACATACAACCCCGAAAGTGAACCTTTGGTTTTTAATTTCACAGCCTCCAGTGCATCCAGTGAACAAGACAGAGTTGCAAGTACAAAACAAAGTAGTAGACATTCATTTGCACTCTTAAGCCCCAGATTGCAAAGTGAGGAATTGGGAATAAATGTGAACAATTCGGGTATAAACAACAGTAGTCTTCCTTATCCCGCAGCATATTTAAATAGTGATTGTCCAGGCGAGGAAGTGGAGAGAAATACGAACGAGTCGCATGCTGCTGTGTGGTCTGCGAATGCTCCACTGGAACACAAACCTGGTCACAGAGAACAGGAACAAATTTTTGACGTGTTGTGCGTCGATTGACGGTGATTCAACATACAATGTGCATAATGTAAGCACAAGGAGTTGTGGTGTGATGACGTCGGCGGTTCGAGTTTGCTCCAGACATGTTCAGGTATTTTATGCTGTAATTTCTTTACAAAGTCTGTTATCAATGTTAGTCCGTAAAAGTGGTTGTGACATGAGCATGTATATAATTACTCATTAGAATGTTTGATTTACATACAGCCTTACTACTGGTACTGCTAGCATCGCAATTAGTATGTGTCTGGTAACCCAATGTGCAGGTTGCCACAAAATTCAGACCTGGTAACCTGTAAATGACAAAAATTTCCATTACTCTTACTGTAAAATCTCTTAAGAGATACACTGATACTTTGTTGTTCATTTATGTCACAGTACTCTGGTTTTATCTAAATAACACTCAAATTATAAAAACTAAGTCATGTAATTTTAGTTAATGAGATTTTATAGAGAACAAAGTACTGTCCTCGTCTGTCTTGGCATACATGTAACCTCGTGGTAACCTGACTTATTTCCATACCTGTATTGGTGTATCACAACTACATACAGATCAGGTTAATGTTATGAGTGTTCTGTATAACTGATTTCTCCAGCTGAAATCTGAATTTGAATAGGTAAACAGGTGCAGCAGGGTTCGAAATGGCCTGTGGCCAGGTCACCAAATACGACCAATGTCCCGTTTGGGCGACTTAAATATTAAAAAATAATGGCGTGTGTCGCCCAAATAATATTATTTGGGCAATCTTCTTTAGAGCTATAACGTATGAGCCACTATTAATAGTAGTATTGCATATATTTATTCCACATTAAAATCTTGTTCGTGGTTCATGGTTCTCTCACCTTAATTTGCTAACATCCATTATTATTTTTTGGCGAGTTTCGAGCCCTGGGGTGCAGAAATTAAAGAATATCTCATTAGTTCATCAGCCTACATAACAATATAATCTATAATATAATACACACAGCCTTTCTAACAGTTTGTGATCATTCTGATTGTTAGTCTTCTTTTGAACTGCACTGCTGACACCCTCCTATGTACTTACCTGATGCAACTCTTTGCCAGGATCTTTTTGTGCTCTGGTTCAATTGACTACCATGCACACATCTTGCTAAATATTGTGTACAAAGATGATCAGTGGACATTGTCATCTTTGATACTAAGCATAGAAGTGGCTTTATACATGGTCGCCATGCCCTGCTGTTCCATTCATTAAAAAGTTAGGCACAAGAACCAGTCTGCTGAGTGGCCATGAGTGCCTGACTTCCTGAAAACATACATAAAATTATAATTTAGAAATTATATATATACATATATATATATATATCATTCATTGTCAAATCCATTTTTGTTTCAAGACCAACATCCAGTACAGTGAAGAGAGAGATACAGCTGTTCAAGCTTGCCCAACTTGTGAGGACAAAAGCCAAAGACTGGTGGATGCAGAGGTAGGATAAGTGCTGTTTTGATTTCTATGCACCATGTTAAAAATATAGAAGTTTAAAAACTGCTTTTAGTGCATCGGTGTATGGATTGCTCGTACATTAAGGATCAGTGATAGATAAAGATATAGATTGTGATAGATAAAGAAATGAGAACATTTCTTTTCCATGTAATTGGCTGTTTGGATATTCGCACCAGTCTACTACAGCAGGAGCAAATGCCATTTGTTTGAGGTCAGGTTAAGTGTTTAGCATATTTTTGTTAATTTTATGTAATGATAGATTATCACATCTTTGTCTTGCATGTACAGGTAAAACATAGATTTAGAATTTAAGGAGGTCACAGCTTCATCTTCGATTTTGGAATCCAAGTACTGTTTGGCATTTCATTAAGTACTGTTAACTTCTGTTGAGCTGTCATAAAACAAAAGTTATTATGTAAGACCATAATAAAATAAATCCTAGATTTGCATCCCTGCTCCCCCTGTGACACCAAATAGCCGATGTATTTTTCATTCTTGGGTGTCGTTAAACATCTATTCTTATCTATTCTATTCCCTTCCCACCCTGAGAATAAGGCATACCAGGGATTTATCTAGGCGTTCTGTGGGTTCGAACACGGGTTCCTTCCCAAAAGGAAGTGGCACTGAATATTCCCAAATAAAACTTCCTAATATATATATTTAATCATGTCTGTTGTAATAAATTAATGTGATAGTGGCCTGAAAAAAATATCCCAAGCATGATTTACTCGTGCTGATTTTCCCAACCCTATCAGACCCTGGCGATAAATCCCTCCCTGCCACCATTTTTTTATTGGCGAAAACACTCTTTGTTTTTTCTCTCTCTCTTTTTTTGCATGTGATGTAAGCTATTTCCAACATCCGGTAAATATTTAGAGAATAACTAATGAGCTACGAGGAATTACGGATTATCTGTCCCGAGTGAATTAATGTTTTACAGCATTAATTCACGAGGGACAGATAATCCGTAATTCCTCGTAGTGAGTTGGTTATTCTCTTTATTACCCATTGTCAATCTTTAACGATTCATACGCGCCGTTACCGGTGCACACCCAACAGTATCCACCAAAGAATAGTTCCAAAAAAACCCAAGTCAAAATAATAAAATAAAAATATTTTTGAACATTTGTACATATATTTTGATTTTTAATTCCGTAAATGTTCGTATCGTATAAAAATATTTGAAGTTCGTAGTAATAGTTTGACCGATAAATGAAATCATGAATGAACAAAAAGTAGTCCCGGCAGTATGTAATTGCCAATCAAATCTTGTCTTTTTAAAGCCAGCCAATCAGTGACTGTAGAAGCAATCTGCACACTGTGCAGAGATCGAAAAAAATATTACCCCGTATATTTGAGCCCATATGGGTAATAAATATATATAAAAAACAAAATTTCAACCCCCACCCTTATTTTGAAACCAAAATTTGCCTAATGTAAAGCTATGCAGTAGCTGAGCACATTTGCTTTTTTGTGTTTGTAGATTTTGGTTGTGCACCTAAGATCTCAGATCTGTCTTATGGAATTACATCGACAGCTACATGAACTGACTTACTCTCAACTACAGTGGACTCGGTTCTTCGTTCCAGTGTAAGTACTGAGTCTGTTTTGTTTTATTTGACATTAATGCATGGAAATGGAGAGAGAGAGACAGACAGACAGACAGAGACAGAGACAGACAGACACAGCGTGCACATGTATGTATTATTGACAAAACATATTTATGATTTATAGTATCACAGGGCATAAAATTTGGCACCACGATTCGTTCATCTGTCGGTTATGCATCTTCATAAATCAAGGCTAATATTCGTTCCTCGTATTCAGCCTTGATACATGTAGTCAGGTTTACTGATATCCACTACTAGTGCCCTCTATTGGAAGAAAATTATGTCCCTTACACGATGACATTGCTGACCAATCACAGCATCGGTAACATGTGACAATCTTGAAAGCAATATCAAAAATTAACCGCCGAAACCTTTTTTTTAACATATCGTGACAAACACGACGCGGTTTCCACGGACACTGAAACTGCCATCTTTGTTTACAATAACAAGGGAATCTATAAGGATCGTTGCGATTCATTGCAATCAGATCTCATTGCATCCAATGAAATTTAAGCATTTTGTGGCACGATTTCTTGACGACATGTATCAAGGCTGAATACGAGGAACGAATATTAGCCTTGATTTATGAAGATGTCGGTTATGCAAAACCAATATCAACATAAACGACAGATTGTTCGTGCAAAAGCTGTAATCGCTCGTCAGAAAATAAAAAAAACCTGTATGTTAGCTAATATCATCAATGTTTTGGAAAACTTCATGTGGTGGGAAATCCCTGACCTAGATGTACGTCATATGACAAGTGCTTGATAGTAATGTTCTAACCAGCTTTCCATCCGTCGTTCAACGTGTCCAGCTATTTTCTTCATGACTACCGTCACTTTTGTTATAAAACACTACCTACGTTGGCACCCCACCAACATATTTACAATTCGCTGACATTTGCCGTTGTCATGATATTCGGTGTTTGAAGCACGTCACAGAACTTTTATAAGTAGTTTCTTAGAATATTATATTATATACCAATGCAATTTAATGACACTGATGAAAACAAACTATGTTTTGAAAATAAAAATAGATGTGTGTCACCATAAGTGTACGAGACGGGGGAGTGCTGGAGCAAAACCTCAAATTTGGGTAAAAATGGTAGAGATAAACGGGCAAAATGTGCAAACCTGAGACCTTTTTACCATAATATATTTCCATCATTAATGTACCATCAAAATTAGTTGTAATCGTTTGCAACCCTATAATCATGATTCGTTTACAACCCTATATAATTGTTTGGTAGTAATACTAATATGAATAAATGATGTTATCCAGATTCGGGCATTTTCGTTTAATTCGGGCAAAAACCAGCCTGCCCCCTACACAAATGGGAGCCCGTACGCCTATAGTTGTCATGAAAAATCTCTCTCACCATTACTCCAAGCCAATCGGAATAAGTCGGCTGATTACGGATTTTCAGCAGAGTTCGACACTTGTAGCTTCTTCCAGAGTGATTCGATTCTATTAATAACAAACGCAATGACATTCTAGCGACTGTACCTAATGTCGGGACAAAATGACCACTATTAACCGTGCAGCTACCGTTAGACTGATTAATTTAAAATCCATTTTGCCTGTCACAAGAGCATGTAGTATTATTAACATGCACCGCGGTGTGCGAGATCTCGTGACAATCGTGTTCTCGTTACTATGAATAGCATTTTACAGAATTATTCCTCATTTCCAACGAATCGAAACTAGGTTAATTTTTATTTTCACCTGGCAGCTTTCAAGTTAGTCATAGCACACCAAAAGTATATTTTCGTAAGAGAGAAAAGCTACAAAAATCACTCATCTTAGATTCTCGTTTGATTATCATTGCCCATTAACCTTTTCATTTTTATCTAACTATTGAAGAAAATCGTTCGTGTAATCACTACACGAACGACATTGGTTGTCTGAAAAATTCAAATTTTATGCCCTGGTATTATGTTCAACTAATGTAAAATGATGTTCAGGTCTCACCCTGTACATTGCCAATTGCTATATTTTAAACATAGTGGCTACAATATTTAGTCTTTGGCTAATAATATATTCCTTAATTAACCATATTAAACTACTACTAAAAATTAGCTAAACAAAAATTCCTTCAAATGTGAGCCCTGGATCTTATTATCTTCATGTACACTTTCTACGTATATATGGTTTGAACTGTTGTTAGCCAAATATAGGGTGATACTTTATCAGAAATATTTAATAACCAAACTTGCTAAATGTTAAATATTTTGACAAGCAGAACACCACATACAACATGCTTTTATACCAATTGTGATGCATTCTATATAACTGTTCCATGATGATATTTGTGCTTGAACCATTTCTCTTGTTTTATTTGATTTGTATGAGCTATGAATACCTAATCTTAATATTCTGTTGTGTATTATTAGGAATCAAGAAGAAAGCATTACACATCTAATACGTTCTCAGATTCAGTGTATAGAAGATGAAATAAAAAGGGTCATGGTATGTTACCTCTAATAAATGCTTCACAACTTTTTGAAACTATACTGATAGTCAAAGAAAGTACCAAGGCATTTTTATGTGAAATCGCACATTTTAACCCCTGGTGCTGTTTGTTAACTGTCAGTGCCAGCTCTGGCACTTGCCAAATTCGACAGTTGCAAATTTTGAAAGCATTTGGCAAAATTTATTTTCATTTGGCGAAATAATTTCATGTAAATAACTGACATTTTGTTAGAAAATAACTGTTGAGTTCTGCAATTTTTGAAGTTAATTTGACGAAATGTTTTGCTCACCCAGAGCTATCCCCGACTGTGATGTACATATTTGATGGTAATTATTGTGTGTACAATGTTCATATCACGCCAGGTGATTTTACTTTTGAAAGAACAACACTTGCGTCAATGTGGGCTTTGTGTTGTTATTAACATATCTCAAAATAAATACCCTAAAGACTAGTGTACTTTCTTTTGATTGTCAGCATATATTGTTATGGTCTTGCATTGTCTTCTCACTGAAATTCATTTAGTAGAATACATTCTTTTATTACCTTATGCATATTCTACATGCTTTCCGATTGGTTAATGTTACATCTATTTGAGATCATATTGCACTGTTCTGTGGTTTTGCGAACCCGTAACTCATGATATTCCCGTTAGCATTGTTCAGTGAATAAGTGCTATCGGTTTGGACAGAATTCGGAAATTGTAATATCTTGTGTATACGGCAGGCCCACTGGACACTGCCATGGCCCAGTCGCCACTGCCACCTCCTGTGTCTACTTCTACACCCATGCCTGTTCTGGTACAGTGGTCGACTTTACAGACCACTTCCGTTGAGCCGCATGTTGCTGTTGTTGGTGCGACGGCAGCTGGAAAGAGGAAAGCGTCATCTCCTACAGTCCAGCCAGTCCGACAGCCGAACCCACCTTCACCCAAGGACGAGTGGCACTTAGCCCTGGGAAAACTGAAGACGCAGTACCACGACTACGTGCAGGGAGATACTACAGATACGGCGAAGCTGAGGTTGCAGGTTCTCCAATAAGAACTGGAAACCACTACCAGACGGATGCCACTATGAGCTCCACACACTCAGGCTACTAGAGAACAGGACAGGACTCATCGTGACCCAACGGGGCCAGAAGACGTACCGCCAAGCGATTCTACTGACAGACATGGATAGCCACTCCATTCATAGAATTGTCAACACGATCTGCAGCGCCGGCTATGAAGTCGTCATGATAGACATGGCCACGAAGCGACATCTGCTCCCGTCCCTGAGTGTGACTATGCTCCAAATTATATAAATAAATAATCGGCCGAGCAGTCAATTCTTTTTATTTTTGGCTTGTAACTTTTTTTTATTTATTCTATTAACTTTTTTACTAATTGCTATTTTGAAAATACTGCCCATTTTCAACACTACACCACACCCGCCCCCGATCCCGAGTCGGGCCACCGATGTTATCGGAGGTCGGACTCGGGATGGGCGTGTTCGAAACCCTAGTGGTATATGGGCACGTTAAACTAGTTATCATCATCATCATCTTGTGGATGACGTCGTGTTTCATGTATCATGTCATAACGCAATATACTTGTGCTTACTAGACTGCATAGTGCTCGATTGCGTGTAATTGCTCGTTTTTCTTGTTCTGTTGCAGGTAAAGAGGTATTTTATATGCATTTTATTTTCTATAGACGTTGTTTCTGAATTATAATTTATGTTTATTGTTTTATTAGGAGCATCAGGAGGCGTGTGTGAAAGCTCTGCTGGGTGGTTTACACTTGGAATCCTTACCAGCATTAGCTATTGAGATCCCATCCTATGCTAGCTATTTGTCGGTCAAACCACACAAGGTATGCATTGTTAATTGGATTATTATTGGATTAAACTCATTCACCTAGGGCCGGGACATAGCCCAGTGGTAAAGCACTCGAGTGATTGGGCTATTTCTCATTCCAGCCAGTGTACCACGACTGGTACATCAAAGGCTGTGGTATGTGCTCTCCTGTCTGTGGGATGGTGCATATAAAAAATCCCTTGCTGCTAATGGAAATCGGTTGCATGGTTCTTTTGAATTGATCCCTGTCGATGGGCCCATTGGGCTATTTTTCGTTCCAACTAGTGCACCATGACTAACTAGTATATCAAAGGATGTGGCATGTGCTATCCTGTCTGGGATGTTGCAAATGATCCCTTGCTACAAGTGCAAAAATATAGCGGGTTTCCTCTCTTAAGACTATATGTCAAAATTACCAAATGTTTAACATCCAATTGCCGATGTGCTATAAAGGTGTTAAACAAAACAAACTTTTTTAAATATACTGAAAAATCTGATTTGCTGATAGTCTGTATTTGAAACTTGAAGCAGTAGATTTACATTTTTTAAATCCATTAACCTTTTGACTACTGGATTAATTTTTGACAAAAACCACATTGAGGGGTTACAAATTTATAACTTTTACTCACATATTTTCACTTAAATGTTTTATAAATGCATAAAATAAAGTTTATATTTGCGTCACAGGGATTGATTCAGCTGATTTAGTTTTTTCTCATTCCAACCAGTGCACCATAACTGGACAAAGGCCGTGGTATGTGGTTTTCTGTCTGTGGGAAAGTGCATTCAAAAGAACCCTTGCTGCATTACAAAAAATGTAGCGGGTTTTCTCTGATGACTACGTGTCAGAATTACCAAATGTTTGACAACAAATAGCTGATGATAAATTAATCAATGTGCTCCAGTGGTGTCCTTAAACAAAACAAATGTTACTTTTATTTCCGGTAGGTGCAAAATGGTGGGAAATATAAATTGGGGAATGCACTGTATACAGTGTACAGTATGTCGACGTTGGGCGAGATATCTCGCCTGCAGTATCCAAAAGGTTAATGAAAGACAGTATTGGTTTAAGATGAAACAAAACATTCATGAAATAACAACAAATAACTATAGAATTTGTAACCTGTTATGACAACTCAAATTTTATTTTGTTTGCTTACATGTTTTTTTGAACTTTTATTTTCAGGGTACTAAAACGTTAAACAACTCATCACACAAGTCATTCCAAACAACTGTACCATCGTCAACATCTAATCAGTATAGCTGGGCAAAATGGCCACCACTAGAACTGACAAAAGATAAAGATTTAGGGAAATATTCCATTCATTTTGAAGAAACCAACAAAACAGATTATAATGTAAAACAAACTTCCTCAACTTGTCCCAATTTAAAACTTGGAAAAAGAACACACTCTTTAGAGGAAAGTTCCGAATCGTCTGTTGAAAATGAATCGATGTTTGGTAATAAACAGCCATCCAGTAGTGCACAACAGTCAACTTCCAGTCATAGTAATGCAAGTGGTTGTTCAGAGAAGGTAGAAAAGCCCAGCTCAACTTTGAACACATCGTCCAAGCGAAATGTGGCACCAAAGACTAAAAGGATGAGAGATGGTGAAATGGCGAACGTTGAGAAACTGTCTGACACGTACATAGATTTGGGCAGTGTTCTTGGAGCCCAGTGGTATCAGACTCTAGAAGAACAGTGTAAAAGTGACAACTCCCTTTCCTTGCCTGAGAATGGTACTGTAGATCAGCATTCGGAGGATGAGGAAGAGGAATTGGTCTCTTCTTTGCAGTCGACAGCATCAGCAGAACATGTTAAATCAAAGAAGGAACATTATGATAGTCCTGTTGAAAAGAACTTGACTGGTTTGAGTCCTGCTTCAACCGTGTTAGATTCTGTCCTAAAGGATGAGAAAGAGGAATTGGTCTCTAATTTGCAGTCGACGGCATCAGCAGAACATGTTAAATCAAAGAAGGAACATTATGATAGTCCTGTTGAAGAGAACTTGACCACTGGTTTGAGTCCTGCTTCAACCGTGTTAGATTCTGTCCTAAAGGATGAGGAAGAGGAATTGGTCTCTAATTTGCAGTTGACGGCATCAGCAGACCATGTTAAATCAAAGAAGAAACATTATGATAGTCCTGTTGAAGAGAACTTGACCACTGGTTTGAGTCCTGCTTCAACTGTGTTAGATTCTGTTCTAAAGGATGAGAAAGAGGAATTGGTCTCCGATTTGCAGTCGATTGTATCAGCAGAACATCTTGAGTCGAAGAAGAAAGATGATGATAGTCCTGTTGAAAAGAACTCAGATTTGAGTAAGGCTTCAACTCTGTCAGGTTCTGTTAACCACATGGATGATATAGATGAACATGGCACAAAACAAGCTGATGTAAGGGTGATATCATTTTCGGAATCAGTTGGAAATCCAGAAGATGCTGGCAGATTGGAAGCAGTAGATGATTTATCTGGCAAAATGGAAAGTGCTGAAGAACAGCACGATCCACAGAATGTTGTTAATGTTGATGACGACAGATCTTCATCCGGTGTTCCTGTTTCCAAGACAACAGAGCACCTCAAAGTGAAGAACACAGATGAAATATACTATGAAAATATGTTAATTCAAAAACCATCGGACTGGTACTTGCATACCAGACCCATCAACTCCGAAGAATCAGCTTACAGATCAGGCTTGGCCACAGGAGATGATTCTGGGTGTTTGAGACTGATTGAAGATGAAACTGATAACAGTCAGGCTGATGTCGATATACCACCAGGATTGACCATCACGGTAATGAGACGGTTACAAATGGCAGTTAAAGAAAAATTCTAAGAATTTGGACCCATGTTTTCGGAGCTAGCTTAGCGCTATGAAATTGTAAAACCACCGTAAGCTATGACCTCACTATGGCATGTGTTGTAGTGAAGTCATACTTACTATGGTTTTACAATTCAGGCCCTAATCTTGCTGGAACCAGTTAAACTGCTCCGCTATATTTGTTCTGAAACATCGTAGTCATTAGTTTTTTAGGTGTTTAAAATTTGTTTTGTTTTTTAATGTAAAAGCGATTGACAGCGGGGGAAAAAACAATAACTTGCGGCTGATATTCATATAAAGTCAGTGCATTCGACATTGTCGCGATGATTAAATTTAGACAAAGGGACTGGCACACTACCTCAGCCACACTAGTTTTGACACTTAAGTTACTTTAAGAATATTGATATGGTTGGAAACCAGTTAAACCGCTCAGCTATTTTCATTTTGAACTTCGTAGTCGTTTTTTTGTATTTAAAAAAATAATGTAAAATCAATTGACATCGGAAATATTTTGTGTCAACCATGACACAAATTTTATTTAGGAGTATTTAAGGTAAATATTGCGTCAAATACGCATGATTCCTGCGTCATGTGAAAGCCTGGTTTACCACATTATGTCATACTACATACTTATTTTGATGCCTGTAAAAAAAAATTAAATATATTTTTTTAAAACCAGATAATGTTATACAGTCATATCCATATTGTAAGGACAAATCACATCCGAAATCCTGACATCAAGACTTAAATGATGCAATAATGGTCCCAGGATTACTGCAATAAACACTTGAACACATTGCCATGAGTCTTGCGTGAGCATTCATAGTTTTGTCAACAATGTTTTAGTAACCGCTTTTACTTTTTACTTCTTTTAACCAACATAGAACATTCTGCTTTGTTCTCTGTGAAATTATAATTCTTTCTGGTAAAATATTAAAGGTTTGTGGAACATTTTATGATGAAATTTTCTATATTTGTTTTGGTTTTCGTATGCAATTAACCGTCTTTATAAAGCTATTCATATATGCAACATAATTTGTATTGATTTAATGCTAAACTGTTCTGTGCAGCCACATAATATGCAAATGACCGATTTATGCTGTAAACCGATATGGAATAAAGTGGATTCCACTGTATTTTAAAAGCTAAAAATTTTCATTAATACATATCAAATAACAACTTAAAGAAAAAACAACAACTTTAGGACATAAATACCCCCCCCCCCCACCACCACCACCACCACCCAGCATTGTTTTATAATTACTCATGTTTGTTGATATTTATTAACAAAAAAATAACCTAGGTTTTCCTTCTACTGTTAAATCGATTAATGTTGTTGTTTTTTCAGGATAATTATGTCTGTGCAACAGAGGATGACAATTTTCCCGACATCGACTTGGATCAGCTGGTTAGACAAGCTAAGAATTTACTCCACATATACACTGCAGATGAAAAAGGAGCAAATTCATCAAACGATGTGAACGCAAGTGGAAAAATCACCACCAATAAGGTGTGTTCCAGAGATGATACGTTTAGTGGAAGGGACACTAAGTTTTCCAGTGGGTTGACAAAAGACGAATTGACACAGCTTCCGAACGCTTCTCAAACCCATCCCGAAATCACACCTGCAGTGGCCATTCATTCTACTACAGAACCTGTTCCTGCATCTATTGCGAATGATACTTCTGTGAGTGATAATTATTCTGGTCAGTTACACGAAACAGCACCTGCATCTGCTTGTTCCGGTCAGTTAAGTGAAGCTAAACCTGCAGTTCCCTCCTCATCAATACCTCCTTCTAGTGGACTCCATCCTGTACTGTCGACAGTATTTACGTCTTCGTCTGTAGGAAATGATCCTTTGACATCTGTTGAAATGCCTTGTCCATCTGTGGGAATAACAGAACATTCTCAAGGTACTGCTTTTTGTCCATCAGCTGGAATACCAAAATCTGATCATCATATGTCTGCAGAACTGTCAAATTCTCAAGCTGTTGTCCATGATGATCCATCTGTAGCAGTTCCAGTAAATTCTCAAACCAATGTCTTTGATCCACAATTTGCAGACAAGTCATCAGATTCTCAAACTAATATCTTTGGCACATCAGCAGAGACATCATCATCATCATCATATTCTGAAATTAGTGCCTCTAATCCAATTTCAGCTGGAATGCCAGAAAGTTCTCAAGCCCCTGTTGTTGACCCAGTACTGTTCCAAGCTGTGTTGGTCCAACTGACACAAGCCTATCCTCAAATGGCTGCCAATCCTCAGCTGTTACAAGCCATCTGCTTACAACAAACTATGGTGCTTCAGTCATACATACAAAACAATCAGACTGCAGTGGATCGTGGAAGTACGCCAGTCACAGAGTTACCAATATCTGCCTCAGATGGAATGCTACAAGGAACTGCTGCTAGTAAAACGTCTGATAAAACAGTTGATGCCAGTCAAGAAATTGATAATAAGGGAGATGACATACCTTCATCTACTGGTGGTGGTAAAACAGAAGCAACTACGGTATCAGAAATGAATTTGAAAAACGGTCCTGCCAATCTGCAGTATGATACATATAATACAGATCAAAGCGATGGGAATTCAGTAGCAAAGAGCAAAAGTTCAGCTGTCTCAGGAAATTCAGTAATGGGAAAATATAAAAGTGAAACCATGAAAAAATCTGTCACGGATTCACACTTTACAAAGCCCAACAAAGTAATCAAGGAAGCAACTGCAGATGAAGATCTAGTTTTAACTTATGATCCATCTGTAGTTTCTAGTGAATGCTGTACACAAAATTTGAGTGCAGAAGAGATTTTTCCTTCAAGCGAAGAAAGGAAGAACACACATACCTCACGTAGTCCAACACAAGTTTTTGATTCATGTTTTAAATCTGTCAGTCCCTTGCGGAAACCTGACAGTGCAACAGAAAATCTCGGAAGCAGCCTGTCTGTTGAAACGATATCTTCAGACCTGGCTCCGAAATGGTTTGACAGTATTCAGCCTTTACGGCGTCCTGGTAGTGCCATGGAGCAGCCAAAGCAGTCGCAAGCCATGAAGGATGAGCTTCCCGAATCTCTTAAACCCTACGTCCTTCCCAAGAGAAAACGATCGGGGCAGGAAGCGAGTCAGCCCTCCAGCAAGCCTTCCTTCTCAGCAGTGCTGAACGCCGGTGACACAGCAGTTCATAAAGGTGCAGCAGCATCAACGGCCAGTTCTTCGAGTAGGAAATTCACGAAGCTGGTTAAAACTGGTCCGAAAGAAAATACTTCGGTGTCATCAACTTCTAAAATTGGATGGAATGGCCAAACTGTGGTGTGGGATTCTGGTTCAGCAAAGACGACGATGACGACGACTGGTGAAGAAAACTGGAATGAAGAGTGCGACCAGTATCCATCAGAGTTCAAGTGCGTCTTCAATCCAAAGCGACCGGTGGATCTGTCCAAGTCGTCGTGTCCCAAGCCTCTGAAACCTCTGCCAGTGTTTTCAAAGAAGAAACCAATGACAAAGGTGAATTCGTCCAGTGAATGTGTCGACTTCTCCTCAGACAGCGGAATGGTGTCCTCAGATAGTGATCCGTTCACAGCAAGGGAAAGTTGTATAAAAACTAACAAAAACTTTCTTTCCAGATTATTGGAAGCGAATAATAAGTCTAATGGGAATCAGCAGAAAAGACAAAAGGTTCAGTGCAAGGAAGTTACAACAAGTTGGTATATTATTTTGTTTATGTATGTCCTGTAATTACCTGTGAATATTTTGAGAAACATATACAAAAATAAAACAAAGTAATGGGTCACAAATAAGAAGAAAGGAAGAAAAAGAAATGCCGTAAAAGTGATGGATTCTGTGCTATCCTGTAGTATTTCCAATACCATAATCAGATGCTGTCTCTGAAAGTGGAAATGATGTCCCTGGCATTGATTGGGGAATCTTAATTTTATTTCATCTTTTAATTTTAACTTCAGACCACTAAATAAAATTGTTGTCATCAAGTTAATTTTGTGAAATGTTTAGAAGTTTTACATTTGAATTGGGAATTTCCATTTGATAATGAAGAGATGAGGGGTGAGCCTGACAAAGCCATTACATTCCAGCTCTTTTTGTAGTCTCAAGAGAAACCAGTAAATGACTTGGTCATCATTTAAGAGCATGAAAACTGAAGTTTATTAACAATGCATGTACTGTTGATATTTCAAATAAGTTCCAGTTAACCATTGTGTCATTCGAATGCCTTGTTTAAAATATTTTTTAGAAAGTGAACTGAAGGGTTGTACAGAAATGATTGTTGACATAGAGTCTGAAGTAGATGTTAAAGAGGAGAACTGGCAGAAGGTAATTGCTGTAAGTTTGTCGATAAGGGAGTGGGTCGGTTGGTGTATTTTGGCACTCTATTTTTATATATTTAATCATAATTACTGTTACAACTTACTGTATAGTCAGTGTTTCTGCCAGAAAGAAATGTTTGGGTATGGCGCTACGGGATTGAATGCAACCACAGTCAACGGTGTATGGGTGACCTCCCCCAGGAAGAAAATGGGGTAGGTTTAGGGTTAGGGTTAAGAAAATCATATAGTAATGATAAGAGTCATTAATTTTGTCAAAACGTATGCCATATTTATAACTGTAAATAAAAATATGTTAAGTGCATCATTAAATAAAAACATTTCTCCTTCCTCCTTCCTACCAGTAATCTTTAATTAGTCAAGTAACTAAGATATTATATTCATTGTAATACTTTTACTACTACTACTACTAATAAATAACTGAAAATCCATATGCACATTAAAAGTTATATCCAAAACTGGACATTGTGGTAGTCAGAAGATCCTAGCTATAGTCTCTTTATAATTTCTTATAGGTCGGTAAGAAGAAAAAACGTGACAATAAAGAACCACCAAAAGTGATCCAGCCAATTCAACTTGCAAGACAAGAGGCGAAGAAGAGTAATTATGAAAAACTGGTTTTGTTGTTGCAGTCCAAATTCCCACAGCTCAGCAGGTAAGGAGGATGTGTGGCTCTGCTCTTGGGGTTATTCAGTTCAAGATCATTGTTAGTAAAACTGTAAAATTTGGTTTTCTTGTATCGATGGTATGTTGAAAAAAAGTTTGTTTTGTTTATCGCCACCACTAGAGCACATTGATTTATTAATCATCGGCTATTGAACTTTGGAAAGTTTGACGTCTAGTCTTAGAGAGGAAACCCCTACATTTTTCAGTTAGTAGCAAGGGATCTTTTATTTGCACCATCCCACAGCAGAATACCACATACCATGACCTTTAATATACCAATCATGGTGCACTAGGTATGTTGTCAATTTAACTCATTCCCTCCCATTCTCGTTCATGGTTTCTCAAGTGGTGTAGTCGGATGGAATTATCTGAAAATCAGTTTACAAGGCTATTGTTCTTTAAATTTGAATTCCAGTGTGCAATTTTTATATGAGGCTGGGTGTCTTGTCAGTCATAACAATCACTTCAGACTAATTTTCATAGAATTAAGGAAGCGGGACGTAGCCCAGAGGTAAAGCACTCACCTGATACACAGGCAGTGGGATCGATCCCCGTCAGTGGGTCCATTGGGCTATTTCTCGTTCCAGCCAGTGCACCACGACTGGTATATCAAAGTCTGTGTTATGTTCTATCCTGCCTGTGGGATGATACATATAAAAGATCTCTTGCTACTAATGGAAAAATGTAGCGGGTTTCCTCTAAGATTATATGTAAAAATGACCAAATGTTTAACATCCAATATCTGATATCACTGTAGACCTGAAATTAATGCGATCATAATATTAATGCGAAAAATGCAAGTGCGTGTTATACGCATTAATTTCTGTTTTGTATACGTGTCCCACTTTATTAAAACATACCCCTCCCACCCACCCCCCAAAAATCTAATATATTTATAAAACAGAACTGTAAAACAATTCATTGTAGGTGATACAGACTAAGTGCCGAATAGTCCAGCAAGATGCCAGCCACGTGTGACGATTGCAGGGTCTTTGACTATCCTGTCAAAAGCCACCACGATCAATCGCGCCTGAATGGGTTTTAGAATGCTAATATTGCGGTCGATCTTTTCTTTGTCTTTACTGTTCAAGTTCCCTGCAACTATGTTGGTATACAGTTTTAATGGTACGTGTATGCTAATGTTTAGCCAGATTTAGGGAACTATACATGTTATGTAAATGATTGCTGCAAAAATATGCTTTGATTTGATCTCGCCAAAAACAATAAGGACTAAACAACTTAACTGATATGTACATAGACATGTTACTGAGTTGTAACTTGGATTTAACCACAAAGTACACATGTGGCGTTAGGAAAATTAATATTTCAAAGGGAGGCTACTCGCATTAATTTCATGTTGCATTTTAGTCTGCCCTCCGTCACATTAATTTAGAGACGCGTGAATTTCAGGATCTACAGTAATTATTTATACGGCCTGGAAAAAAAAAATGAAGCAAACTAGATTGGAAACAACAAACTAGATTCGGAATACCTCGGCCTATTACGATTTCTCGATTTGATTTAATTTAAAAAAAGACAGAAAAGAAACCTGAAACCTGAAACACACATATATTTTTTGTTAGGCCTAAATCAATGTGCTGTAATAGACTTAAACAAAACAAACTTAAGTTTTTGCCATAAGAGTCAGTGGTCTCCTGTAACACAGGATGATGATCATAGAGCTTGGTGCATGTACAGACATTTCCTTTCGGTTTCCACGCTAATGCTTATGCATATCTTCTGTACTCTGATAGAGGCACTGATTTTCCACGATCGCGGAATCACGGAAACACCTATTTGAAACGGAATTCCCGATTTTTTTCCAAAACATTATTTAACTTTAAATAGCGCATTTGATTAATTAAAATTTATTTTTTGAACTAGAAACTATGGACACCGACATCTGCCTGTGCTACGCTCTACGACACTAGTACCTTTGTATGTTACGCCAAATGTTTAATGTAGACTATCTAGACGTTTTACCAGTCGTGTTTTCTTTGCTTATTCCCGGCGATTTAACGGGGAAAACCGAACATTGTGAGCTAAAATTGTCCGATATTTACTCAAGTGAAAGATATATTATGTTATGTTTGCTTATTAATTTTTAACATTTGCAGCATTGCCATATTTCCGATCTCACAAAGGAATGCAGTAATTGCATATTGTATGCCAGGCTTTGTTCAAAATAAATTATACAAGGGAAGTGGTTTATAGTGTGATCGTTTGTAATTATTTTCCCGATCATATCGTAAAGAAAACTGAAAATGTCCGAAGTCTGTGTGAAACAAAAACAGAATTTGCTTCTCCTTGACAGTTGTCTTACTTGACTCACGTCCTCTGTCTGGTCCATATTAATCTAGTCTACCCTTGACCAGTCCGGCTTGGGTGACTATGAGGAGCTGATGCTCCAGCTGGCATAGCTGTCCGAGTCATTGAGACATGCAAGCTACCTCGCCACATCAAGGAATGGATCATGAGATATACATGCATGTCTGATGGGAATACATAATTAACCTTCTGACTACTGCAGGTGAGATATCTCGCCCGACATCACACCAATCGACATACTGTACACTGTATACAGTGCATTCCCCAATTCAGATTTCATGACGTTTTGCACACGCCACTCACTAGAAATGGAAAAATAATACAGAAAACGATTACTTGACAAGATGGTGTTTTCTTTTTGTTTTCAATGGTTTTCGGCAGGTATTTTCGCTTGACAACAGTGGTGGCACATCCGCGTCATTTTCAGGTATCGATAGCTGATTGTGACAGCTAATTTGATAATAAATTTGATCATTTTTACCAACAACGAAAATCACCAAATATTGGGATATGAATCATAGTTTGGGAGTTTTTTAAATTCTCGTCAGAAAACCACTCTTATATTGGACATAAATACTGGACAGCTGGCCACAAATGCCCATAAGTAAACGTGACTTCTTTTCCCCCCACCTAGTTTTAATCAATATTAACTGATCTAAAATATCTTAAAAATAAGAAAACCCACAAAAATAATACTTAGATTCAAATATGAACTTCATTTCATGTAGTTATAAAACATTTAAGTGAATATATGTGAGTAATAATTATAAACTCGTAAAAAATCCACTCAGCATGGTTTTTGTCAAGAATTAATCTAGTAGTCTAAAACTTGTAAAAGTTAATTGGCATGTGGTAGGTCTCTCTGGGTAGTAGTGTTTGGGCCTGCTATATCTGCATAGACTTCTTGTCATGCATCGAAAAAAGCCAAGAATGGTCATTCAAGTTACATGTCAAATGGTCCTCCTTTCTCCTCAATTAAAAAACAAATCAAAACAAAACAAAAAAACACCACCACCTAAATTTTGATCAGTTGTATTTCGTTTAGATGTAGCAGTACTATCAGAAAAGTGGATAACATTAACAAAGTATCGGTATGTGTTATGGGATTATAATAGGAATCGTAAATTTTGTAAATGTGTCATAACTTATAGGTTACCAGGCCTGTAATTTATTGTAACCTGTATATGAATTGACCATTGCACTGTACCTATTTCGATGCTGGCTTGTGACACTTCAGTTTTTCACTCCAAAATGGTCCTCTCGATTTTGTTGTTCAATGATGTTGCTTGATGGGTTTGTTTTTTCCGTTCCTGTCAGGACTGACGCCATTGACGTGATTCTCAAGATACGCAACGAGCGCGGGGTCCTGTCCGGTTTAACGGTGAATACGATTGTAGAGATGACCACGAGAATCATCTCCACCAAAGAGTTTGTCAGACCAGCAAGAACGCCCACCATCAACACAATGCTCAAACAGTACTCTGTAAGTACGCCCGCCATCAACACACTGCTCAAACAGTACTCTGTAAGTATGCCTGCCATCAACACACTGCTCAAACAGTACTCTGTAAGTACACCTGCCATCAACACACTGCTCAAACAGTACTCTGTAAGTATGCCCACCATCAACACAATGCTCAAACAGTACGCTGTAAGTATGCCCACCATCAACACTGCTAAAACAGTACGCTGTAAGTATGCCCACCATCAACACAATGCTAAAACAGTACTCTGTAAGTACGCCCACCATCAAAACACTGCTAAAACAGTACTCTGTAAGTATGCCCACCATCAACACACTGCTCAAATAGTACTCTGTAAGTATGCCTGCCATCAACACACTGCTCAAACAGTACTCTGTAAGTACGGCCACCATCAACACACTGCTCAAACAGTACTCTGTAAGTATGGCCACCATCAACACACTGCTCAAACAATACCTTGTAAGTACGACCACCATCACCATCAACACACTGCTCGAACAGTACTCTGTAAGTATGGCCACAAACAGTACTCTGTAAGTACGGCCACCATCAACACACTGCTCAAACAGTACTCTGTAAGTCCGCCCACAATCAACACACTGCTCAAACAATACCTTGTAATTACAGCCATCATCAACACACTGCTCAAACAGTACCTTGTAAGTACGGCCACCATCAATACGCTGCTCAAACAATACGTTGTAATAAAAAAACTGATGTAATTGCTTGTTTAGAGCAGCCATTTGCCATGAACAAAATTGAGGGGAGTGATTGATTGCTTCCCCTACTTAGATTATAGGGAGCCATTTTAAGATATTACCATATTGATACCAGATAAATTCATATGCTAAAATTTAATCTTTGAACTAGTCTCACTTAGGGGAGTGATGGGAACAATGGATAGTGAAAACACACGTTTATATTTTTTAATACAGTTGTGTTTTTTATATAAAATGAGAGGCAAGATTGCATCTCTAAATGAGCAGAGCGGGACATAGGCCAGTGGTACAGCGCTCACTCGGTGCGTGGTCGGTCTGGGATCGATCCCTGTTGATGAGCCCATTGGGCTATTTCTCATTCCAGCCAGTGGCCCAAGACAGGTATATCACAGGCCATGGTATATACTACCATGTCTGTAGGATGGTGCATATAAAAAATCTCTTGCTGCTAATCGAAAAGAGTAGCCCATGAAGTGGCGACAGCAGGTTTCCTCTCTCAATATCTGTGTGGTCCTTAACCATATGTCTGACCCAATATAACCATAAATAAAACAAAATTTGAGTGCGTTGTTAAATAAAGCATTTCCTTCTTCTGTAAATGAGTATTATTTCAGACCTAAGTAACAGCTCTGTGTGAATGTTATTTGAAACCACTTGCTGGCTCCTGTTTTCAGAAAGTGGTGGTGAAGAGTGCGGACGAGGAAGGGGATGTTTGTCCGATCTGCTGTGATGAGCTGGTCACCAGTGAGGTGAACAAACTGGACTGTGGACACGAGTTCCACCTCACAGTACGTAACTCTTGACTCGTAGACATAAGAACAACATAGTGTGCTGCAACATAGTCCAGGGTTTCTGCTAGAGAGTAAAGCGGGTATGGCGCCATACCCAAGTGTTTTGGCATATATATCTTTTAAGTTAACCTTTTGACAAAATTAATTACTTTTATCATTACTGTATGATTTTCTTAACCCTAACCCTAAACTTAACCCGTTTTCCTTCTGGGAGAAGCCCCTCATACCCCCTGTTGACTCTGATTGCATTCAGTTCCATAGTGCCATACCAGAAATTTCTTTCTGGCAGAAACAGTGCATACTTATAGGATATTAAATGAGTTTCCATTGTGTATCATATTTATGTCCAGAGTTAAATAATTTTTAATTGCCATGAGTCAACACTTTGTATACCTAAGCATAACGTAAAGTGCATGATATCAAATTACATTTGTGCTAATCGCGATGATGTCCTGTTACTGATGGAGGCGACTTTAGAACTGCGATTGACTAAATATCAAATTAAAATGTTATTTTAGAAGTGTTATAGGATAAATACAATTTACTACTCCTGTTTTTTAATAGGTAAAATATCAGCCTCGTCTAGTTGATTGGTATCAGTCTCAACAGAGCCTTGACAAATACTGATTAACATAGACTCGCTTGTTGTTTTCCACTCTTGTGATGAAACCTCGATATATATCTATATATATATATATATATATCTGTCAGAAAAATCTTAATCTCTTGTCATAAATAGAGATTATTATACAAGCTTGTGTGTCATACTGAGTTTACGAAACGAGTGTCCGGATTCTAGTATTGCCCGATCGAGAGTGAGTGTGATACATTTATCCTGACATGAGTTTTGTAAAATTGGTACAATTCACACGAGAGTAATAATTTATTATCCATAATGTTATTTTTTTTTATGAATAGGCTTACAAGAACCTTGTCAAAGGAGACAATGAAACGACATAATGTTTCAAAATTAGGTCATTTTGGTAAGCTATTACAGAGCTAAGATTGGAGAAGCCACATTATGTTAAGACGTTGCTTCCCAAAATGACGTCATTCGTTGGTCACATGAAATTGTTATGACACGTGTGGTTATATTTCCCTGAATATCTTGAATTATGTGGATAAAAAAATCGAGTTTACCGAGTTCTTTGCGTATACATATTTACTAATGCTATTTTCAGTGTATCAGAAAGTGGCTGCTAGGACATGAGCGGACGTGCCCGACGTGTAGAAGGATTGCTCTCCTCCCAGAAGAATTTCCACGACTCAGCAAATAGATGGTGCTGATGACAGGAAATAAAACACACTCGTAAAATGTGGATTTTTTCGGATTTGACAGACAAAATGTTGGATTTTTGGGGTTCTTTTTCGTTTTGATTTTTTAAAGTTTGAAAAAGTGGAAAAATTGCTTTAGCCAAAACGATTTAAGTGTTTATGTGAAACATTAAGATGAAGTGCCTGCTAACTGATGAAACCTGTTTGATTATTTTGTCTATCCTGTTGTATTTTTGTTTCATTCGAATATTTCTGACCTAGTCTCCGTTTCTCCTGTAGATATACAGGATACAGGTCTTTTTTCTTATTTGTATCATCTATCTGCCCATGGATCTATTCAATCCTATCCATCCACTCATCCATCCACTCATACATCGATCCATTCATCCACTCATTCATCCATCTATCCATTCATCTATCCATCCATCCCTACTTCCAATCCATATATTCATCTATCCATCCACTCATCCATTAACTTATCCAGACATTCATTCATCCATCCACTCGTACATCCATCCATCTACTCATCCATTCATTCATTAATTCATTCATCTATCTGCACATTCATTTATCCATCCACTCATTCATCCATCCATCTATCCATTTATCAGGCCTTGAAGAATATGGTTTTATACTTGGGCTTCCAAATAAATTATAAAAATTCAACTCTCCCCCCCCCCGTTTGCCTTATTCATATTAAAAGAATCCTTCATATGTGTCCATGTGGGACAGCTATTCCACCCGAGGGCAAGCCTCGTCCCTGACATCATATTATGTACCCGAGGGTGGAATAGCCCTGTCCCACATGGATACATAATGGAGGATTATTTTTCTCCCATCCAGTAAATGAAAAACAAGCATTTTAGGAAAACGTGAAAAACCTACATTTTCTTTTTCTTTTCTTATCTTTCAATAAAATAATAAATAACATTGAAAAGATCATACCAAAAAATGGTTTATACTAGAAGTTTACATTTTATTTACTTATTATACTGAAAGTATAAACCTAAAATGATAGTATAATTTCATTATGACACCAGGTTTCCTTGTTTTTATGAAATATAAAAAGCATTTCTTGCGTTATTTTGCCGTTTACATGACATCACCCAATGTTAATATCAGCTCGAACAACAGAAGTCACGTGTTCATGCAAGACTGATTTATTCTGCATGGGCTGATGTCATGGAGTATGCCTGTCTTGCATGGCTAGGGATGGGAGAAATGTAGGTCCAACATACCAAAGTTGTATGTAAGCACTGAAGCATAACAACTTGTATTGTTTTGAACATCTGATTTTTTTTCCCCATTCTTGCTTGTGAAATGAAGTCCGACATTGGCTGGTCTAGTGGCTAGTGAATGAAAATGAATTCTACAAATCCTTCATCTGGTGATCCATCCGTCCATTTTATTTACTTATTTCTCGTAGCCCCCTACTGGTCCAACCGAATGGGGACTAGATGTTGTGGTTAAGCCATTGGACATGGGTAGGTGTAAGACCGCTCGACAGTCTTTTCTCCCTCTAACCACTAACAGCTAACAACTAATCCTCTGTCCTGGACAGACAGCCCAGATAGCTGAGCTGAGGTGTGTGCCAAGAACAGCGTGTTTGAACCTTAATTGGATAGAAGCACGAAAATAAGTCTAATGATCAGAGAGTACCTTTAACGTGCCCATATACCTCTATGGTTTCAGACATATAATGATCAAGTTTAACTTTATGGGAATTTATTCAAGGGCCATATCTGTCAAAAATGGAATTTATCCATTTTTATGTCACAGAGTTATTGCCCTTGAACTTGTGAGAAATCTTGTTGGGTCATGTATGTAGAGGACATGTATTGCTTTAGTAGTACTCTCAGAATGTGAGTTTATTTAACCATTATCCAATCGTTTGTTGTTATTATTGATCTATTAGAATAACTATTATATATCCATGCATCTAGTATTATTTTTATTGATCTATTATCCATTCATTCATTTATCGCAAACATGGTTAGTAGTTTTGAATATTTTTATTACATTTGTTTAATATTTGACATGGTCTATTGACTGCATTAGATAATGGTAATATTATATTGTCATTAATAGACAGAAATACAGACTGTTATTTTAGTTACCATACAAATATAACTAATGTATCTCCTTGTTGAAACATCTAGTCATAATAATAATTCAATAATATATTTTAGCCTTTTTTACATGTTTGCTTTCTTTTCATAATCTATTATTTAAGCCCTTTATGATATCTAGGTATCATACTGTTATAATTCAGAAGCTGTCTCACATTTTGCCTGTTACTGATCTTGCATAGCAAAGGTTTATTGTTCTTGCAGCAGTGATGTTTTATTTGTGTTTGTTTTGTTCATGTTTTGCACAGTTGTGGCCTTACATGGATCCTGGCACCCTCTTGATACATCTGTAGAACATTAGAACATGGGTATCATCTTTTTGTTTGTGCCAGGGTATTAAATAATTTTACATTCAGTCAGTCAGTCAGTCAGCCATCTTGTGACCTCCCCATAGCCTCTGTATTTTCCATGCAGAGGTATTGGTAAATC
The DNA here is from genome assembly GCF_016097555.1 of Gigantopelta aegis. Classification (NCBI taxonomy): domain Eukaryota; kingdom Metazoa; phylum Mollusca; class Gastropoda; order Neomphalida; family Peltospiridae; genus Gigantopelta; species Gigantopelta aegis. The sequence continues at coordinate 36,658,685 of NC_054707.1, read as the reverse complement.
AATCATTCATTCAATAAATCATTCATTCATTCGCTTATTCATCTATTCATTCATTCAGTCATCTTTGTGAGCTAGTCTGCTGTTAAACATGGTAACTTACATTCATCTGGTTTCTAAATTCAAACCTACATCTACAGTTTTGTTTCCTTTAACCCAACTGCCATAATTTCTTGTTATTTTTGTTAAACCTACATAATTATATACAAAAAGTAAGAATAAAAAATCCTTAACTAAAAGCAGTTAACTGACGTGAGAGAGAGAGAGGGAGGAAGGGAGGGAGAAAGAGAGGGAGAGAGAGCGAGAGAGAGATTGATTTTTGTTTATATCTTAAAACTTTGTTAGAATCTTTAATGTTGCTGTCAGAATTGGACAGATATAATGAATTTAGTATTTTGCTTCCAAATTGCATGTTACACTTATTATCTAAGAGATATTTTCAGATAAATTCCTTGATGGATGTGATGTGTAATTGCAGATGTAAAGTATAATTTGGATGTCACTATACCAAAATAAAACACATTTACTGAAAGTTATTAGCTGATAAAGTTGTAGCAAATACTTAAAAAATTAATATTCACTGTGAGTTCAAGCTGTAAATATTATACTGTAATTTTTTAAATGTGTGTTGTTTCAATTTATCATCAATTTTTCATTATTTAGTTTTGCATTGGTGAGTTGACCCATTTGGTGCTATGCGACAAGTTTTTTTCACTTCTACTGTTGAAGTTACGGTCATTGGTGGTATTTCAAAATTATTTTAATGTTGAGTGTACTGATTTAACTTGGACAATTTTCATTGTGAGGGCTAGCTTTGTCACTTGCCAAATTCGCCAGTTGTGAATTTAAAGAACAGTTGGCAACTTTTATTTTAATTTGGCGAAGAAAATTGGTGCAATGATTAATATTTTGTTTGAAAATAAGTATAGGTTTTGCATTTTTTAGATAATTTGGCGAAATGTTTTGATCATCCAGAGCTTCCCCTGATTGTTGTTGGCAAAACAAGACTATAGAAAGTGGTTGGGCCAATACTTGGTCAGATTCGTAATTAAAAACTCCTAAACTAAACTAAACTAAACTAAACTAAAAACATAATGCATGTGTTGTTAATCCAGCTTGAAATGTATCAGTTAAACACTCATCAAAACCTATAAACATTTTTTCTTCAGAATTTCCCACAAAGCAGCAGAAAGCATCCATTTGTAACACTCCCCCCCCCCCCCCCCCCCCCCCCATTAAATGGGTAGAGGTGGGGGTATTATCTTATATCCTCCACATGTGGTTGGGCTTCCTTCTAGATTGATAAATGTCTTACAGTAGTGCTGTGAATTTTTTTAATTTGATTTGTAATGAATGTGAATTGTATGTATATCAAATAACATAGTATTTACTGTTCTGACAGGGAAAGTGCATGTAAAAGAACCCTTGCTTCACATTGGACGAAGTAGCCTATGTGATGGCAAAGGATTGCTTTTTCAAAAATAGTGCAATTTTTCATGCAAACATCTATTCATATTACTATGCTATTTTGTTCTTTCAAATAAAATGTCCTATTTTCAGTTTTACTTAGTTCATTATTAAAAAACATTCTGTGGTGTTTTTGTTTTTGTTTATTTTTTAGTTAACAATAAATCATTTTGTTACACACCTGTTGTTGAGAACACCATGCGTTATTTTTGGTTACACGTGGTTGTTAACACATATAGGTGTATTAACAATTTCAAAACGTACGACTGGCTGCACCTAGGTGATAACTAGGTCACCAATGCCATACATCCAATGAAAAACTACACGATGGAAATCGATTAGATTGTAATGTATAGCTAACCTGATATTTATGTGTCTGTGATGCTTAAGTCAGCTACAAGTGCAACGGCTGTAAATAACTTTTAGTCGGAAAAGATGTTAAAATTTGCTTAAAACCTGTTTTTTGAGGATATGTAAGAAATAGAATAATACATTGATGTTCATTAGATACCATTTATCTCACAACTCGTTTAAAAACGTATGAAACTTGCTTTCGCTCGTTAGATACATTGTAAAACAACTCGTGAGATAAATGGTTTCTAATGGCCACTCATGTATTATTCTCTATGTACATTCCTTAATTTGTTTGTTATTGGTTTCATCATATAACCAACTTATCTTCAGTAGATAAAGCCTAATTTCCATTAAATGAGAATTTGTAACAAACGTAACCAGTGCAGACACTCTGCAGCTGATTGGCATAACTGAACCGGTTTCATCTTCCCCAACCTGTCTCCAATCTGACACAGACTAACTATGACCTATGGCCCCAAATATTTTCTTTGGTCTGCTACCTGCTACAGTTTTTATGGAAACCAGACTAAGTTTATCATCTCCATTTTTGGAAGCAACTTTAAGCCAAGGCATGTTCACTTGCTGGACTGGTTTTCACAGCTAATGTTAAAGTTAATGTGAAGAGATGAAACCCGATGGTACAGTTTAGTTGTTTGTGAGGGCTGACTCTACTGGACACCGTGTCATATTGTGCTGGTATAAAAGAAGTGATAAATATCTACAGCAACAATGAAGCACTGCTGCAAATAATGGTTCTTGAATCACACATTCAGTAATTAGCCATTTAAAAAAACAATAATTATACTCCTTTTAGTTTTTTACATTTATTTTAGATAAATATTGTATACGTACATTCATATAAAGTAAAGTACACATAACGAACATGCTTAGAACAAACTACTGGTCTACTGCATAGAACAAACTGATTGTAAAGTCCCGTTTTATCTCACTGTATATTAATAACCCAACTTATGCAAATATGGACAACAAATTACTGCTATAACGAACTAACTATCAGTCCCTTCCGGTTCGTTATAGGTAGTACTAAACCAAATAACTTCCGGCTGGTTCAAAGTTCGAGGTGCACCCAACTTTTGATAGAGAAGTGAACACAAGTCCTGTGATTAGTTATAAATGTGAGTGTGTTGTAAAAATAATAATTTCATCTGGGTAAAAAAATTATGCAATTTTATTTCATCTAGTAACACTGTTAAGTAGCCTTGTGCTTGAAACATGTATGGGGTACCTGTAAAAAAAAAAAAAGTACTAGAATTTTGTGATGAACTAGGGTAGTCCTAGACGCTACCCGTTATATCAGAAACAAACCGCTTGACCCCCAATTTTTTCTGATTCGATTTAAGTGTGAGGGGTTGTAGTATTTATATCCGTGGCGTTTATGTTGGATCGATACGCTTCAGGTAGGAGTTTTAGCCACATATGTTACTATTGTCGTCTATGGGATTTGATTTGGTAGTATACACCCTTTAAGAGTACTTTTCTGTATACATAACAATATGTGCATAATTGCCATATGTTCAAACATACACAGTTAATAGGTTATGGTACTCTTAAATAAAACATGTAAGCAAGAAAATGAAGTGTTCTGAAATGCTTGATTTTCAAGACGAGTATGGGAACTTTTATGGTGCCCATCACGGATTTAACCTCCGACATTGCCAGTGGCCAATTTCGGGACAGAAGGCAAATGTAGCTTTAACTGATTTTTCAGTGCAGAAAGTTGACACATTAATTCGCATGGATCATTCCAGCAGAAATAATCGATGCTTATTCCAATTATTGGTCTTAATTGCTCTGCTGAATGAATGATTTCCTATCTTTGTGTTTGACACACAGGCTTAAATGTTATATATTTGACCTTTCTTGATAATAGCAGTGTTCATTAAATAACTGAATACATCAAAGTACTATCGCTACATAAGTTTATGTCCTTATTTGAAGACTCAATTCATTAAGGAAAGTAGTTTTTTCTGGAACATTTCTATAACAATCATCTGTGTATTTTAAACTTTTTGCACACTACATAACCTCATTAACTCTGTTTAAATGAAGTTCAAAGTCATTACATTATAAAACAACAAGTGTTATATAGCATTTTAAAAATATATGAAAACCGAAATTTGATCTTTTGACCTGAATAAATTATCTTCAAGGTCAAATACTCTGGTGACATCCATGTTTCTGATTGGAAGTTTTTTAGCATGATTACACTTTAATAAAAAAGTATTCAGGTTTTCTTCATAGCCATAGCTACACAACTACATTGAATGCATATAGCGATAGTATATATACACTTAAATACAGGCATGAAAATAAATAAATAAATAAATAAATAAATAAGGCAAAGGTGGCATTGGATCAACCAGTGTTATTTTGATGTGATGGATGATATGGTATTGTGCTGTACAGTGTCACTGTAGATAGGTTGTTGTCCTTGCTAGGATTGCTACTGCAAACCACAATCCTGTGTTTCTGATAGAAGTTCCTGGTGATGCTGCAAATACAAGAAGAAAAAGAAAGATGTATATCTGCATACGACTATACTACTTCAAAGTAATCATTTAATCATTTGTGTTACTAAATTAGGAATCATTGAAAGGAACCCCATATTTCTAGTAAAGTTTAAAGTTTGTTTTTGTTTAACAATACCAATAGAGCACATTGATTAATCGTCGGCTATTGGATATCAAACATTTGATAATTCTGACACGTAGTCATTAGAGGAAACCAGCACCATTCTTCCTAATGCAGAAAGGGATCGTTTATATGCACTTTCCAACAGACGGGGAAAGCAGCTATCACGGCCTTTGACCGGTTGTGGTGCACTGGTTGGAACGAGAAACTCACAAAGGTTCCCTGACCATGATGGAATCGATATGAACAGAATTCATCCTGTTGAACCGGCCTTGGTGGCATCGGTGACAGGCCATCGGTCTACAGGCTGGTAGGTACTGGGTTCGGATCCCAGTCGAGGCATGGGATTTTTAATCCAGATACCGATACTGGTTCAACAAAGGCCATGGTTTGTGCTATCCTGCCTGTGGGAAGTGCAAATAAAAGATCCCTTGCTGCTAATCGGAAGAGTAGCCCATGTAGTGGCAACAGCGGGTTTCCTCTCAAAATCTGTGTGGTCCTTAACCATATGTCTGACGCCATATAACCGTAAATAAAATGTGTTGAGTGCGTCGTTAAATAAAACATTTCTTTCTTTCATCCCGTTGTGCAAAATCCTACCCACAGTAGTGCATAAAATAGAACCCGCCAACCACATATTGCTACATAATTGATTTTATCAATGCCTGTCAACAATAATATATTAAGTACCGTTTCCTTAATTTTACTGAACTGTTTTCATTCAAATTGATCACCTATACTAGAGAAATTAAAATGTGTTTCAGTATAAATATTTCTGAAAAAAAAACCTTGCCGTTCGAGAGCTTGACGGACATTTAAAGTTATACTACTCAAAACAAGTTAAGGGTCAGTAGTTTATTGTACTGAACATTTACTATTGCAAAATACAAAGGTTGTGTAAAGTGTATTTCTGTTACACAAGACATTCGGTACAACGACGTCGCATGCTGCTGACCAACCTCTGGAAGAAGACCTGTGGGATTGCTTGCCATTCTGCTTGGAGGTTCTGTGCCAATTCTTGGCGATTGTTAGCAGGGGCATAATTGTCACGCAGTCTTCTTCCCAACTCGTCCCAAGAAACCTCTATTGGTGCCAAGTCAGGGGAATATGCCTGCCAATCCATACGTATGACCCCTTGCTGCTGTAAGAACTCCGTTGCCACTCTGGATGTATGCGGTCGCGCATTGTCATCCTGTAGGACGGAGTTTGGGCCTATGGTTCCATGTGCAGGGATTACCAAAGGACGAAGAATCTCATCTCTGTATCGAACACCAGTCAGATTTCCCATTACAACGTAAAGGGGAGTCCTATGGTGAAAAGAAATCCCTCCCCAGATCATTACGCTACCACCCCCATATATGTGACATTGTCGAACGTTGACGTCAGCAAACCTTTCACCTGGTCGGCGATAGACTTATTCTGGCATCATTGAACTGTAATGTAAACCGTGACTCATCAGTAAAAAGAACCCTATTCCACTGTTGACGTGTCCAGCGACGATGACGTGTACACCACTCGCGACGTACGGCTCGATGGCGTGGCAGAAGGGGTGGGCGAGCTACTTGTCGTCGACTGCGCAAGTTTTGTTCTCTTAGACGGTTACGAATGGTTTGATCTGACATTTAGGTACCAGTAGCAGTTCGAAGATTATCTCTTAATCTTCTTGCCGTGACAGTACGTTGTCGTAGGGCCATATTGACAACGTACCGATCTTGTCGATTTGTTGTTGATCTTGGCCGGCCAGAACGGGGACGTGTTTGTTGAGAATTTGTGGCTTGAAAACGCTGCCATAACCGCCCAATGACACTTCGGCTAACATTAAGTCTTTGTGCAACATTTCTTTGCCATTGCCCATCTTGAAGCCAGGCGAGAGCCCTACCCCTATCTTCTAATGTCATATTCCTGCAAGGCATACCGATTTTTAAACTTGTACCAAGCTAACATGTTAACTGTATGTCGACTAAAACCTATGCACGTGCAACAACATTTGCACGTGTGTTTCATGTTCAGTAAAATTAACCTTCTATACACACAGAATAGCTTCATGTAATCGATACAATGTACGGTAATTTTTCGCTATTTTGTTCATTTTTGCAAGACCATTGGTGCCAAAAATATTGGCATCGAATAGTGTTTGCGGCATTGGTTTATAAGTTACAGACATAGTGTATGATAATTTAACAGTGAAAATACTGTTGTTTTCAATACGCTGGTATTATTGTAAAATACAGTTACACATGCAACATATGTACTGACTCTTAACTTGTTTTGAGTAGTATACAATTGCTCTCTGCTGTCAGAGGTAACTCCATATTGAGAACGTGGAATTTTTGTCTACCACTGAGTAAGTAAGATTCCGAGCTAATACAACAATATAACTATATGTTTGATGCACCGGTGTAGCCAGGATTTTATATTGTGGGTGTGGGGGTGGGGGGTCAACCTGCACTGTGTGTGATTTTATAAAATTTAATACTGGTTTGACGTTAAATACCTTAACACTAATTATTGCGAATTTGCTGATAACAAATATTTTACATACTGATCATACTACACACACTACAAGAAAAAAACCTACGACACGACGTCTCTTTTTTTTTCAACAATGTCTTCGTCTAAATGAGCGATTATAACCGTCCAAATGTCCATCTAGCTCTCGAACGACAGAGTACTTTGGCCAAAATAGCCAGTAAGTCCTGGTTGGGGGAAATGTGCTACTATCGAAAATACATATACCGGTAGTTTATTAAGAGAGATGGACGAAAGATAAATGTGATACCTGCAACAGCAAGTCCTAGAGGTCTGCATGTCTGGAACAGGTACTTCCTGGAGTGTGTCATCGCTTGGTAGAGTTCGTCCGAGATCTTGCAGATTGACGCTGACACGTGCAAACAAAAATGCATCTCCCTCATGGTACTGAAACAGTATTATAACACAATACACTGGACACTACATAACATAACACAATACACTGGACACTACATAACATAACACAGTACACTGGACACTACATAACATAACACAGTACACTGGACACTACATAACATAACACAGTACACTGGACACTACATAACATAACACAATACACTGGACACTACATAACATAACACAATACACTGGACACTACATAACATAACACAATACACTGGACACTACATAACATAACACAGTACACTGGACACTACATAACATAACACAGTACACTGGACACTACATAACATAACACAATACACTGGACACTACATAACATAACACAGTACACTGGACACTACATAACATAACACAGTACACTGGACACTACATAACATAACACAGTACACTGGACACTACATAACATAACACAGTACACTGGACACTACATAACATAACACAGTACACTGGACACTACACATAACACAGTACACTGGACACTACATAACATAACACAATACACTGGACACTACATAACATAACACAGTACACTGGACACTACATAACATAACACAGTACACTGGACACTACATAACATAACACAGTACACTGGACACTACATAACATAACACAGTACACTGGACACTACATAACATAACACAGTACACTGGACACTACATAACATAACACAGTACACTGGACACTACATAACATAACACAGTACACTGGACACTACATAACATAACACAGTACACTGGACACTACATAACATAACACAGTACACTGGACACTACATAACATAACACAATACACTGGACACTACATAACATAACACAATACACTGGACACTACATAACATAAAACAATACACTGGACACTACATAACATAAAACAATACACTGGACACTACATAACATAACCCAGTACACTGGACACTACATAACATAACCCAGTACACTGGACACTACATAACATAACCCAGTACACTGGACACTACATAACATAACACAATACACTGGACACTACATAACATAACACAATACACTGGACACTACATAACATAACACAGTACACTGGACACTACATAACATAACACAGTACACTGGACACTACATAACATAACACAGTACACTGGACACTACATAACATAACACAGTACACTGGACACTACATAACATAACACAGTACACTGGACACTACATAACATAACACAATACACTGGACACTACATAACATAACACAATACACTGGACACTACATAACATAACACAATACACTGGACACTACATAACATAACACAGTACACTGGTGTAAAAAAAGTAAAGTTTGTTTTATTTAACGACGCCACTAGAGCACATTGATTTTTTATCTTATCATCGGCTATTGGACGTCAAACATATGGTCATTCTGACACTGTTAATTTTAGAGGAACTTTTACTCTTTTACGACAGGCAGCAAGGGATCTTTTATTTGCGCTTCCCACAGGCAGGATAGCACAGACCATGGCCTTTGTTGAACCAGTTATGGATCACTTGTCGGTGCAAGTGGTTTACACCTACCCATTGAGCCTTGCGGAGCACTCACTCAGGGTTTGGAGTCGGTATCTGGATTAAAAATCCCATGCCTCGACTGGGATCCGAACCCAGAACCTACCAGCCTGTAGACCGATGGCCTAACCACGACGCCACCGAGGCCGGTTAAACATAACATAACACAGAGTTATAATATAACACAGAGTTATAGTTTATAAATGGCAGGTGCAGAGAATTGTGTGTGGTGTGTGTGTGTGGGGGGGGGGGGGGGGGGGGGGGGGGGGGGGGGGGGGGGGGGGGGGGGGGGGGGGTACTGCGAAGGAGACGTTTTATACCGGCCTGCCTTGGTGGTGTCGTGGTTACGCCATCGGATATAAGGCTGGTAGGTACAGGGTTCGCATCCCGGTACCGGCTACCACCAAGAGCGAGTTTTAACGACTCAATGGGTAGGTGTAAGACTACTATATAATCTTCTCTCTCACTAACCACTAACAACTAACCCACTGTCCTGGACAGACATACCAGATAGCTGAGGTGTGTGCCCAGGACAACGTGCTTAAACCTTAACAGAGGGGATAATTAAGGCATTTGGCCTGGTATGCATATTCAACTATATATAATGCACATTATTGCTTAATATCAACAAGTATAATCGTATAGTTAATTAATAAAACGGTTAAATGTGATGGCTATTATATATAACGGGCGTAGCCATTTTGTACCATCCCAGTGAATACGCCCTCTGGCGAGCTGGTGGTTACGTCGCGGTCTATACACCCATTACCCTGGTGGTTACGTAATACCTAACGTGTCAAGTCAGGAATTAGTCTTCGAACTGAAGAAACAAAACCAATAGGTCTAATAATATGCATTTTTTCTTTGGATTTTACAAAAAGAAAGAAAAATACTATAACTCCATTTCGATCTATTGATGCAACCTGAAATATATTTAGTTAAATAGTTTATTATATTTTCAAGTCATTTATGTTGTTTTACAAGTCAGGTTGATGAAAGAGAAGAGCCTTGTCGTAAATTAGCGCGTTTGTTTACACTGTGCATTGAGGAGATGGACGGAGCTGACGTCACTTTGCCCCAAGCTATACCACCGGACGTCACAAAAACGAAACAAAATGGCTGCCCCCAGTTAGCAGGAATAATCATGTTTTTTTATTAACTCTAAAATTACGCGTTTTTCATTTGTTAAAGTGTCAGTATGTGTTGGTGGTCCGGATATGCACCTTTCCAACACATAAGGCTCTTGTTTGAGTTGATCCTACCTTTAATTGGATATAAGAACGAAAATAAGTTGCAACGAATGAACACAGTTTTATTGGGGTTCAATCCTTGCTACCCCGGAATATATTGAAAACAAAAAACAAATTAAGTTTGAGGTGGAGCTCCACACACACACACACACACACACACACACACACTGACACACACACACACACACACACACACACAAACAAACAGATAAACACACACACACATACACCCACACATAGACATACACACCATTCTCTCTCTCTCTCTCTCTCTCTCTCTCTCTCTCTCTCTCTCTCTCTCTCTCTCTCTCTCTCTCTCTCTCTCTCTCTCACGCACATAACCTTATTTGGATATTTTAAGTACGAGAAACATTTGTTTTTATTAATGAATATTAGACCGTTTCTACACGATATCAGCTTTATTTATAGATTGTTAAAGTTGCTACTTACTCGCAGAAGCGGTCGTAGTTTCCCTGCAGCAAGTCGTCGATGTAGTCGTAGTCTGACGGTACACACGTCGTCAGGTTCACACATCTAGTGTCAACTGTAAACCGTATAAACCACAATTAGTACATCGGTGAAATCACCATTGATTTACAACGTGCAAACTAGTGCATATAAGATGCATATTCCACGAAATTAAAAAAGATAAAATGAAAATAATTTATCTTATATTTGAACAATCATGTAAAATCATCTCTTTTTATGTTTTTGTTTTAATAAAAGTAAAGTCTCTGTTTAAAACCACAAGTTTAAAATCTGAACGTTTCGTCAACTGAATATTGACATCGTCAGGTGAAAACTAAACAAATGTTTTTGTTTTGCATTAATCATAAGCGTTAACCCTGTCAGGGCCCCTTTTTACAAAGTGATCTTAGTGCTGAGATTACCTTAAGTGAATAAGATTGTATATATTTAACCAGAGGCGGATCTAAGGGGGGGGGGGGGGGCTAAATTTTGCGATAGTTATAATTTTATTATATATTAAATTTCATTTTTTTTACGATCCCCCTCCAAACCTCCCCCAAAGTTCCCTTGGCATTCCACCTCATGTCACTGCCCCCCCCCCCCCCCCCCCCCCCCCCCCCCCCCCCCCCCCAAATGGA
>NC_054707.1:36140689-36312202 GCF_016097555.1 Gigantopelta aegis | reverse complement strand
TTCTTTCTTTCTTTCTTCACTACAAAGTATGGTTTGTGCTATCACGATGTGTGCACTCTTAATACAAGAAACACTCTCTCTAAATTAATATCTTTATTAATTTCTTGTTTGAAAGGAAATTCGTGAGAACAAATACGCAGCACCTTTCAGTCAAATTGAAAGGAGTGTGTTAAAAATCAATTCCCAATTTCATTTGCTTTCATGAACTCGTATGAACCAAAACATCATCATTAAAACTTGAGGTCTTCCACAAAAGTAACCCGACATATTCCTTTTTTTCCCTTTTTTTATGTTTATTTTGTGTGTTTTTTAAGCCCAACTCACTTTGTTCAGTCACAAATTTCTTTGTTTCTTTTTATTCCTCAAAGGAACTATCCTGAGTTTGAAGCCATTGTCAGAATGAATGAATGAATGAACGAATGATGGAGGAATGAATGAATGTTTAAGAAGACCCCAGCACAAAAAACCCACATCGGCTATTGGGTATCAAGTGCAGGGTGATCAATAAAAACAAGAGAGAGAGAGAGGAGGAGGAGGAGAGGAGAGGAGAGAGGAAGCAGAGAGAGCGGGCGGGGATTAGAGAGAGTTCTTGCTCTTCTCCCCCGGAGAGAGAGGAGAGAGAGAGAGAGAGAGAGAGAGAGGAGAGAGAGAGAGAGAGAGAGAGAGAGAGAGAGGGAGGAGAGGGAGAGAGGAGAGAGAGAGAGAGAGAGAGAGAGAGAGAGGAAGAGAGGAGAGAGGGAGAGGGAGGGAGGGAGGGGAGGGGAGAGGGAGAGAGAGAGAGAGAGAGAGAGAGAGAGAGAGAGAGAGAGAGAGAGGGAGAGAGAGAGAGAGAGAGAGAGAGAGAGAGAGAGAGAGAGAGAGAGAGAGAGAGATACAGAGAGAGAGAGAGAGAGAGAGAGAGAGAGACAGAGACAGACACACACACACACACACACACACACACACACACACACACACACAGAACACAGACAGAGAGAGACACAGAGACGCAGACAGAGACAGAGAGAAGAAAATTAACAGCTATGAAAGGAACACGACGCATATTAACATTAACTACCAAATAAAGTAAATCTTCAAAAAATACAAAAAATAAAAATAAAGGCTATGGTAAGATGATGACCACAGTGTATAGACTTGTGGTAAACAAACCAGTATTGCATGAAATTATCAACCCAAAAATGAAACACATATCTGGAAAAATTATCAGAGATGTTTACTGAAAAAATCGTGTTAAGATTTCCAATGTCTTCTGTATTCGCCACTCTCAAGGAAACCCGTGAGAATGTTACCACCCTTGCACCACGACCAGAAACAGCGGATACAGGGACCATTGTAAGAAATGTCCTTTTTACAGCCTTTCTTGGCGACCAAAATTAAACATGGAATATATTTTCTTGCTTAGGAATGAGGTTTAGCTCAGTCAGTTGAATGCTCGCCTCTGATGCTTGCGTCGCAGGATCACACCACCTCGGTGGCTCCATTCAACTGACTGGGTTTTTTTTCTCGTTCCAAACCAGTGCAACACAACTGGTCAACGGCCGTGGCTTTGCTATTTGTGGGTAGGAGCATATAAAAGATCCCTTGCTAATGGAAAAATGTAGCGGGTTTCCTCTCTAACACTATTTCAGAGTTACCAAATGTTTGACTTCCAATAGCCCAATACCAGTATCTGTGTGTACAGTGTGTTTGCGCTCATATACTAATGTTTGTATCAGTCACTTCTGACCGGCCTCGGTGGCGTCGTGGTTAGGCCATCGGTCTACAGGCTGGTAGGTACTGGGTTCGGATCCCAGTCGAGGCATGGGATTTTTAATCCAGATAACGACTCCAACAAAGGCCATGGTTTGTGCTATCCTGCCTGTGGGAAGCGCAAATAAAAGATCCCTTGCTGCTAATCGGCGACAGCAGGTTTCCTCTCAAAATCTGTGTGGTCCTTAACCATATGTCTGACGCCATATAACCGTAAATAAGATGTGTTGAGTGCGTCGTTAAATAAAACATTTCGTTTTAAAATAATGTTGGTCACAGACAAGATGGATATTTTTTATTACGTTACATGTTTAGTTTTTTTAGTTTTTAAAAAAATCTTTTGACGTTCATTTTGATGTTCTGGAAGAACATCCCACTACTATACCAATTAATTTCCGGCTGGGTCAAAGTTCGAGGTGCTCCGAACTTTTGATAGAGAAGTTAACACCACAAGTCCTGTGATTGGTTATAAATGTGAGTGTGTTGGTTGTAAAAACAATTAGTTTCATCTGGGCTAAAAATGTATGCAATTTTATCTGATGTAGTACCACCGTGTCAAGTAGCCTTGTGCTTGGAACATGTATGGGGTACCTGTAAAAAAAAGTACTAAAATTTTGTGCGAAACTAGGGGTGTTGCAGAAACATCTGGTTATACCGAAAATGAGCCATGAAAGGTACCATTTTCTGCAGTTAATACTTTGAGGTAGGGGTTGTAGTACTGATATTTATGGGTCACAGTTTGGTTGATATATTGCATATAGTGTTTTTAAACACAAACGTTAACATGGTCGCCTATGGGATTTGAATTGGTATAGTCCAACCTATAGCTGTATCCTAACCGGACGCCTGTGAAGCGAGCGACGCCAGCGAACGTTTTTTTCAGAAACCATTGATTTCAATTGCTGCATCCTAACCGCACGCATGCAGTTATGATGCGGCAATTGAGAGCAACGATTTCTAAAATAATTTACTCTAAATTTCAATTGTGCTGTATTGGCCATTCTCAAAGAGAATGTTACACCCCTGCACTACGGTGAGGTTACAGCACGCGCAGGGGGGTGGGGGGTGGGGGTGGGGGGGTGAGGGGTGGTGGGTTGGGGGGTGGGGTGGGGGTGGGTGGTGGTGGGGTGGATGAAGTCGACGACAAATGACACCCTAGTAGAAACCCGCACGCGATAATTCAGTAAATCGAAGGAAGGAAGGAAGGAAATGATTTATTTAACGACGCACTCAACATATTTTTATTTACGGTTATATGGCGTCAGACATATGGTTAAGGACCACACAGATATTGAGAGGAAACCCGCTACATGGGCTACTCTTTTTGATTAGCAGCAAGGGATCTTTTATATGCACCATCCCACAGGCAGGATAGTACATACCACGGCCTTTGTTACACCAGTTGTGAAGCACTGGCTGGAACAAGAAATAGTCAAATGTGTCCTATGACGGGGATCGATCCCAGACAGACCGCGCATCAAGCGAACGCTTTACCACTGGGCGACGTCCCGCCCCCTAAATCAAAGGTGAACGAATACAACAATGGAGCGATACGACCACCAGAGGCTTGTAAACAAGGACTCGTTGCGGCCATTCAGTGTGTGTGTGTATATATACTCGCGGAAAAAGGTTTGTGCACCAAATAATTGCATATAGAATATAATTTACTTGAAATCTGGTCATAAACAATTCAGTAAATAAACGTGTAACCACTTTCTTCCATATCCCAGCTATTCATGCTTTGTGATCATAAGTTGCATTACTAGCATTCTTGGACACGTGCTCCTCTTTGACGTCATTTTTCTTATCATTGGACTCTAAAACTATTGTATGGATTCCGATCACTCAGAAAAATACTATTGTTGGTATCTGATCGTCGTCAGTGTGATGTCACACCTCCAAGAAAATTAACTTCTTCGAAAGATGGGCATGATTGCAGTTAGAATGGCACAAACGTTATTGCTAGTCATTTTGGTGTTCATTGGTGTTCATCAGAAAACTATGCAGTGTCTGCGGAGATGTTCTCGACAGTTTAGGAATACTAGGGATCTTCCATGTTTAGCGAGTCGACACGTGACGTCACGTTAACCAATCGTCAATATCAAGCGGGTACACATGAGGAATTATTTGGAAATGACAAGTTTAACATCCCAGTATATCCCTGAGTTAAGGCCAATCAGTGGAAGAACTTTACGCAACCGATTAGGTGATCACAAAGTACGACCATGACATGACGTCAATACGTTGTTCTGTTATATCGTCACCGACGGCGCACCAAGCATTGTGTAGACCGTATTTCAGGTCAGAAGACAGAAGAGGATCACTGTACTTTTGACAGATAAATAGTACATCTATGTAAAACACAATATTTAATTTTTTTATAAATATCTCACTGAAATTTTAATGATGCACAGGAACTTTTTTCCGTGAGTATATATATTCATGTCTCTCTCTCTCTCTCTCTCTCTCTCTGAGTGTGTGTGTGTGTGTGTGTGTGTGTGTGTGTGTGTGTGTGCGTGCGTGCGCGTACGTTTTGTATTATTATAACAACCCACCCACCCTTACATCAAAAGCATTAAAGTAGGATATATTAACATTTGTCACGGGGATTTTATAATACCCGTAACTGAATGAAACACGATTATCCAAATATCTCTCCTAACTGTATATCTATTAGATCTCTCTGTAACGGGCAGTTATACCCGCGTGTGGCTCGTCTAGGTATGATCAGAGATAAGATCTATATATAAAGTATATGTAATATAGCACGTTTAGTTCACTAGAAAACACAACAAAACATATCACACTTTGGAATCTGTATTAATACTATGCTGACAAATGTACTGCCGCAGTAGTTAATTAACAACAAAATATTAACAACCCAGAACTAATCACTTAATTAGTTAATCACTAGGTGTGTAGTTTACACAATATCCTAATCACTTCACCGTGACACAACACCCACACGTGTGATAATTGAGAAACGCTTCCAGGGGAACTTAATTAATAAAGGAATTACAACTCTATTCCTAACTGGTTAATTTTTAATTAACCCTTACTACTCATTCAGTAACGTGTGATAATTGAGAAACGCTGCCAGGGGAACTTAATTAATAAAGGAATTACAACTCTATTCCTAACTGGTTAATTTTTAATTAACCCTTAACTACTCATTCAGTAACCTTGTAACACAGAATTAATACTGGTACCAATCACAATAAAGACAATAACCTACAGTTTACCTAGGTCCTCTAGGATGACTGGTTAAGCTTTATATATATTAGACAGTGAGCCTACAGTTTACTGCGTCAGATTACCGGCAGCACCGTCTAAATAATATTGGTATAATACAGTATTAAAATATTTAAAGTCACATCGATCACATCAAGGTTATACACAGAGCAGAAATAAAATATTTACCAGTCCGGACGGACAACGATCCCTGGGAGCCTTCCTATGGTTCTCCCGATATCTCTAAAACCCTAGCTATTTATCATAAATTTCCGAATATCGCCTGGGGGTACAACGCGGTCCTCCCTCTATCAAGTGATATTTCCACAGCGACCAAGCCGGCATATTTTTCTTAGATGGCCAGACTTGCTGACGCCTAGTCCGCCAGCAATACCCAGAACGTACCGAACTAGCGGAGGTATTACGTAACTACTGGCCACATGGCCTCCGCATCTAGTCTGGGTGTGTATTAGAAAGAGCTCGACGACCGTCGCGCAGAGGTATTACGTAACAAAGTGCCCACCTGGCCTTAAGTGCATATTGGAACTGCACACGGCCCTCTAAAACAATTAATATCACCACAGGCGAAAACAAAACTAAGAGCATGTTCCGTCACAACTTTATATAACACTACTGCAAAACTAAAATAGAAACAAAGAATAAATAAATTAAACTACTTTCTTGCCTAACAATTTCAAATTGGCAGCATAGTTTTATTTAGGTTGTTTGTTGTGTTTAACTACACTGATTTATTAATCATCGGCTGTTGGATGTCAAACATGTGGTGATTTTGACACAGTCAAAGAGAGAAAGAAAGAAATGTTTTATTTAACGACGCACTCAACACATTGTATTTATGGTTATATGACGTCAGACATATGGTTAAGTACCACACAGATTTTGAGAGCAAACCCGCTATCGCCACTACATGGGCTACTCTTCCGATTAGCAGCAAGGGATTTTTATTTGCGCTTCCCACAGGCAGGATAGCACAAACCATGACCTTTGTTGAACCAGTTATGGATCACTGGTCGGTGCAAGTGGTTTACACCTACCCATTGAGCCTTGCGGAGCACTCACTCAGGGTTTGGAGCATCTTCATAAATCAAGGCTAATATTCGTTCCTCGTATTCAGCCTTGATACATGTCGTCAAGAAATCGTGCCACAAAATGCTTAAATTTCATTGGATGCGATGAGATCTGATTGCAACGAATCGCAACGCTCCTTGTAGATTCCCTTTTTTATTGTAAACAGAGATGGCAGCGTCAGCGTCCGTGGAAACGTGTCGTGTTTGTCACGATATGTTAAAAAAAAGGTTTCGGCGGTTAATTTTTGATATTGCTTTCAAGATTGTCACATGTTACCAATGCTGTGATTGGTCAGCGATGTCAGCGTGTAAGGGACATAATCGGTGTTACAAATGTTCTTCCAATAGAGGGCGCTAGTAGTGGATATCAGTAATCTTGACTACATGTATCAAGGCTGAATACGAGGAACGAATATTAGCCTTGATTTATGAAGATGGGTTTGGAGTCGGTATCTGGATTAAAAATCCCATGCCTCGACTGGGATCCGAACCCAGTACCTACCAGCCTGTAGACCGATGGCCTACCACGACGCCACCGAGGCCGGTCAGTCATAGAGAGAGACAACCCGCTACACTTTTTCTATTAGTAGCAAATTTATGATCTATTATATGCACCATTCCACAGACAGGATAGCACATACCATGTTATTTGACATATCAGTCGTGATGCACTAGCCGGAATAAGAAATAACCCAATGGACCCACCGACGGGGATCGATCCTAGATCGACCACGCATCATGCGAATGCTTTACCACTGGGTTACGTCCCGGCCCCCGGACAGCATAGAGACAAGCAAAATGTTGAGAGCATAACTGAAATGTCTGGTATTGAAATTGCTAAACAAATAAATAAAATAAAATAAAATAACGAATATAATATCCAATTAAGCATGCTGCCCTGGGCACGTACAAATCTCAGCTATCTGGGCTGCCTGTCCAGGACAGTGGTTTAGATGTTAGTGGTTAGTGAGAAGAGGGTGTAGTGGTCATACACCTACCCATCAAGTCATTAAAACTCGCTCTGGGTGGCAGCCGGTACCGGGCTGCCAACTCAGTACCTACCAGCCTTGCGTCCGATGGTTTAACCACGACACCACCGTCAATAGACGCCTTGTACATCGGTTTAAAATAATATGTCTACTGCTTGCAAATGTTACATAGGCTACGTTCATTTTTTTAAAATTTCATTTCAACTTATTTTCTTTCTTATATCCAATTACGGTTCAAGCACGCTGTCCTAGGCACACACCTCAGTTATCTAGGCGGTTTCACCAGGATAGTGGGTTAGTTGTTAGTGGGTTCTGAGAGAGACGAGGGTGTTTTGGCCTTACACCTACTCATTGAGTCGTTAAAACTCGATCTGGGTGGGAGCTGGTACCGGGCTACGAACCCTGTACCTATCAGCCTTATGTCCGACGGGTTAACCACGACGTCACCGAGACCGGTTTCTAGCTTAGTGACATCGACTGGATGACTGATTTAACGTTAAACACAAAGCCATTCTAACGAGCGTTCTCCACGAAACGGGTACGCAGTAAAAACGCAGGGCGGAGCTTACTTTGACAAGAAATAATACATATTCGTAAGGTTGAAACCCATCACGTGAATCGTAACTGCCAATACATTTTTACCACCTTCCAAAAAAAACTAAAATATTTTTTTTTTTTTTTTAAATCCATACACAGGGTACTTTGTGTCAGTATAACATATTATACGCCTGTTTTTTTTTGTTTTTTTTTACCTCCTATAGCAACCAAAGCATATAAAATTGTAGCATAAGGGGTCTATCCCCGCACTACTGCAAAGTCATACCTCTTAGCGATTGGACAGTGTCCCCGCAATAAGACTACACCGCTGACACCATGAGGATCCTTGCAGTTGCAGTCTGCATCAGCTGTGAGTACGCAATATATTGTTAAAACTTTGAGAATTAAAAAAAAAAAAAAAATCTCCTTTTTAATATAATATTGTAAAATATACAAACGTTTGTTGCTTTAATCTTACGATTGACTTTTCAACTGAAACAAGTGCTCGAATGTTGTTTTTTTTCTGTTTAATATAATATTGTAAAACATACAAACGTTTGTTGCTTTAATCTTACGATTGACTTTTCAACTGAAACAAATGTTTTGTTTTTTTAACTTAAATATTAATTTCATATGGTTATCTATTTTCCAAGTGCTTGAATGTTTTTTTTCTTTTTCTGTTTAATACAATATTGTAAACTATACAAACGTTTGTTGCTTTAATCATAGATTGGGTTTTCAACTGAAACAAGTGTTGTTTATAACGTATATAGTAACTTCACGCGGTTATCTATTTTCCAAGTGTTTGAATGTTTTTGGTACAGATAGCTAGAACTGGTTAAAATGATTTAAATGCTTTTGCTTAAGTTAAAAATGTATTTTAATAATATGTGTTGTCAAACTTAGCATTATTTTATTAATTAGATACATTTAATAATTTAAAAAACGATTAGGGTTAAGGAAATGTTTTATTTAACGACGCACTCAACACATTTTATTTACGGTTATATGGCGTCGGACATATGGTTAAGGACCACAGAGATATTGAGGAATGAAACCCGCTGTCGCCACTTCATGGGCTACTCTTTTCGATTAGTAGCAAGGAATCTTTTATATGCACCATCCCACAGACAAGGTAGTAGGTTACATACCACGGCCTTTGATATACTAGTCGTGGTGCACAAGCCCCTGGCTATCCAGAGATAGGCCCTGGGACGGACATGCTCGAAACTCTAGTGGTATATGAGCATGTAAATATTATTCGCATTCACTGGCTAGAACGACTTTAGTTTTAAGTTTTCCTTTACAAAGGACGTATACACTTAGTTTTACGACCACCGCAACCATCCCACAACCGAAAGAAGACCCCACATAATAATTATTATTATCGACATCTGAGGCGGATCTAAATTTTGCGACAGTTATAATTTTATTATATATTAATTTTAAAACTTTTTTACGATCCCCTCCAAACCTCCCCCAAAGTTACCTTGGCATTCCGCCTCATGTCAATGGGGCCCCCCATACTGGATTTTCTGGATCTGCCACTGGACATGGTTCAACATAGAAACCATACGAAGCACATGTGTAATAACAAGTGTAATTATGGGAACATAACATGTTGTGGCTTCCATAGTCTTAGATATGTGCCTGTGAAATACTTTATATTGCTTTGTCATTGGTTGGCCTCTATTATGTGATTTTCTATAATAGGTCCCGTGAATGTAACACACAGTTATATAAATCAGATCAAATTAAAACAGAAATGATTTCCTTTTGGTAACGTAGTAAACAATCTGATTAAAATTAGCTCTACTGATCTCACCAGTAGATCTAACAACATTGCATGGACTCCCATGTCCAGGTGACATTTCATCTATAAATAACAATTTAAATATCGAGCAATTACACTTCGCCTTTTATAACGTTATTCGGGAGCATACAAATTCTAAAAATATCGGTCGAGACTATTTATGCAATAGGTGAACTTTTTGGTCTATTTCAACATTGAAAAAACAGGGGAAAAAGTGCAGTAATAAACTCTGGATTGTATACTAGTAGGCTCTATAAACAGATTTTATGGCTATACCATCACTGCTTTTTTTTCGTCTTGAAACGAATTTTATTTTAATTTTATATCAAAATTAGTTTCCGTCATACTTCGTAATTCACCCGAATCATTTCGTATACCCTCGGCATAAACCCGAATGTTTTCAAATTCTTTTCAAATCACTGGCATGATTTTGCAAGTATGGTTTTGATTGGTCGAATCAAAAGTCAGCTGGACATGAGGCTCCAACGGGCTGCTGTTAGATCCATATGTAATAGTGGAGCTAATTTAATTAGATTGCGTATTAAAAATCCGCTCTCGAAACTGCGCAATTTTCGGTGATAAACGTTTTACAAAGTAATAATTCCATTTTATAATTACTGTTTTGTAATAGGCGTCTGGATTGGTTAAAATGCTACCACGTGATCTAAAAAAAAAAACCCCTTCATTCTTCCATGAACGTGAACACTTTTTCGATAAACAAGGGAATCACCGAAGATTACACCGTTTCTATTTGTATCCCAATTTCGTCTGCACTGTGAGTGAAGGTGATAATTCAGGCTTTAAACGACTCCGGTTTTCAACTGAGACACATAGGGCCTAATGTATATGACAGGCCACAAAAATGAAGCTTCTATTAGAAGTTATAGCAGAGAATGCTCAACAAATCAAAAGAGAGACATGAGCGCAGCTCTGTCACATTTGACAAAAACACAAAATCGACAACTTACACGCGCGAAAACACATACTCCTTCGAGCACAGTTACGCGACCTATCCTTTCCGAGAATAATATCACACAAACTTCCTCTGAAATCCACTGAAACACTGAAACTACTTTATCTCTTTCAAGTCAGTCTTCACATGCACTATTTACTAATTAAACTTTAATTAAAATTTATAAAACTTAAATCTCGATAATGAATCGGAGATTTGACGAAAAAACTTTCTAAGGGAATTCCCTTATTTGTGTATTGGTACAGTTGTAAATCATTGTGGGTTCGATTGGGTTTTTTAATATAGTTTTGTATAATGGCAATATTAATGCATTTTGAATTATAAGAATTGAACGTTATATTTTTGACGTTCATGCTAACGCGCTACGCCATTCATACAGTGCATAAAACGGTTTTGGTGTTTATCATCGCATGAACATCAAAAATATACTGTATAAAGGCATACTGTCACGGATTTAAGGACCTTTTTTCTCTGAAAATGGATAATAAATAAAAATTACATTAATTGTTGGAAACCAAATCTAGCTGTTGTATCACCGTAAGTGAACCATGATGGAGTGAAATCCATGTCAACCCTCTCGGCAAGTTTAGTTTTTGAATTATGGTCCATTGCCATAATTCAATTATTTTTATAAAATGCCATTAATAAATGGTGTATGATGGTTATAAAGATGGTCGAATAAAGTACATTTAGGGACAAATCAAATTATTTTTATTTAGGTAATACTTTGTTAGACCATTAAATAGGTCAGTGGTCTGTGACAATATGCCTTTAAATAAAATAAAAATTTTTTGAATATTTGTATAAATTTATATTATGATATATTCTTTCTTTTTGTTTTTTGTGTTTATCATTAAAGGGAATACAAACACACATAAAATATTGCTTTCTGGTGTTAGTTAAGTAAAATTTGTAGGAATGTAAAATGATTTGTTTAACACAAACGTACATACCCAAGGCTAAACGTATTTCACAGCAAGCAGATGTGCAGTTCATTGCATTACCAAAGCTGCGCATGTCTTGTAACAGGCTGGACAACATCTTAAACTATTTAGTATTTTACTGTGTGTTCTGTGGAAAATATATCTACTGAGGCCCCATTCATGGCCAACATTAGTGTCATCAGTGACCACCTCACTAGAACTATTATTCAATTCACAATCACTACCAAAAGGAATTCTGTCTAGTATGTATTCGATTAAATGTGTAAGTGTCTTTTTGGTCTTTTTGCCATCTTACTTTGCTCACTTGTGACACAGACAGTTTTAGTGATAATATGTTGCATCGCATCGTTTGTATCTGAAGAAGCAGGTCTAGACAACAGTCAGCCTTTTGAGTCTCCGTGATTCCCTGACTTTGTGTTAAATCATTAACAGATTTTAGGCTTCTCGTCAACATTTGTTCGATATACGTTTGTGTTGTTTAACGACTCCACTGGAGCACATTGATTAATTAATCATCGGCTATTAGATGTCAAACATTTGGTAATTCGTAGTGATCAGAGGAAATCCACTACACTTTTTTCTAATGCAGCAAGGAATCTTTTATATACACTTTCCCACAGACAGGAAAGCACATACCACGGCCTTTGTCCAGTTATGTGGCACTGGTTGGAACGAGAAAAACCCAATCAGCTGAATGAATTCATCGAGGTGGTTCGATCCTGTGACGCAAGCACCTCAAGCGAGCACTCAACCGACTAAGCTAAATCCCGCACATATTTGTTCTATGACAAGATCTGTAGACAGTCCTCTCCAAAACCGCTCACTTCTTCTGACAACTTTGATATCCTTCCATAAAGACGCCATGATTTCCACGGTGACAAAACTTTATATCTTGTATGTTCATCAAATATGCATAAACTATGATGGCTACTGCAAAGAAGGGAAGCACACCACACACAGCCTACAAATGGAGGTTCCAGGCAGCAGATCTTTCTGATTTGATAAACATTCTCAATATAATATCTACCATCTCCATGTACTGAATACGCAACTCCTGTTTATTACTGGATCTGATCATGCCGATTCATTGCTTATTTCTCCAGCAAGAACTCGGTTGAAGACCATCAGTGTCAGTATTTAAATTATTACCTTCAGCTCTTTCTGCCAAGACACTCACTTGCTCTCCTTCGTTGTTTCAACAACATCAGATAAATCACCTTTTTTTTGTTGTACATTCAAGTTCCTTTTATTGCCTTAAGTTTTACAACTCATCAGCATCATACAAACAATACTGTAACGCGTTCGTCATCTGTAGACAGGTCAATATTAACAATATCACCAGCCAGCTGTAAGGTCACGTAATCAAGGCCATAACCTCTTATAGCTCTTGTAACAGCTTTACATGTAAGGTTATGATTAAGTGAATTTTGGAATAGATTTCTTGTAACCCAGAATCATTCATTGTGTATCTAATCTGAACCACAAACCCGCCATCCATGATCAAAACCGCATTTCTGCAAAATACAGAGCGAAATGCGATTCTGGAAAATAACGGTTGATTCGATGAATCTCTATCTAATGCCACTCTTTAGTGTTTGTTTTG
This sequence comes from Gigantopelta aegis, assembly GCF_016097555.1. Classification (NCBI taxonomy): domain Eukaryota; kingdom Metazoa; phylum Mollusca; class Gastropoda; order Neomphalida; family Peltospiridae; genus Gigantopelta; species Gigantopelta aegis. Next base: position 36,299,275 of record NC_054707.1, on the reverse strand, counting down.
TTTAGCGACACAACTAGAGCACATAGGTTTATTAATTATCGAATACTGAATGTCAAACATTTGGTCATTTTGACATAATCTCAGAGAGGAAAACCCGCTACATTTTCTAAGGGATCTTTTATATGCACCATCCGAAAGACAGGATAGCACATACCACAGCCTTTCGTATACCAGTTGTGGTGCACTGGCTGGGACGAGAAATAGCCCAATGGGCCCACCGACGGGGTCACTAGAGAAAAGTTATTCCAGATGAGATCATTTATGCATCTTTGTACAATGCAGCCCGGTGTGTGTTCTAGAGTGTTTTCGGGTCATATTCCCCCAGAAAATATATACAAATAAGAAAGAAAGAAAGAAATGTTTTATTTAACGACGCACTCAACACATTTTATTTACGGTTATATGGCGTCAGACATATGGTTAAGTACCACACAGAATTTGAGAGGAAACCCGCTGTCGCCATTACATGGGCTACTCTTTGCGATTAGCAGCAAGGGATCTTTTATTTGCGCTTCCCACAGGCAGGATAGCACAAACCATGGCCTTTGTTGAACAAGTTATGGATCACTGGTCGGTGCAAGTGGTTTACACCTACCCATTGAGCCTTGCGAAATACAAATAAAATTCGTTTGGAACATTGGGGGGAGAGGGGATGTTAAACTTCCAAAACCGTGTTCCCTGTGCACACGCATCTTTCTCGGATCAAAAACAATTTGGCAAAATGAAAATATAACAGTAGCAGACAGCTTGCTTAAAGGGTCTGTCATAAGTTTCACGAAGGAAGGAAATGTTTTATTTAACGACACACTCAACACATTTTATTTACGGTTATATGGGGCTGGACATATAGTTAAGGACCACACAGATATTGAGGGAGGAAACCTGTTGTTGCCACTTCATGGGCTACTCTTTTCGATTAGCAGCAAGGGATATTTTATATGCACCATCTCATAGATAGGATAGCACATACCACGGCCTTTGATGTACCAGTGGTGGTGCACTGGCTGGAGCTGGAAATAGCCTAATGGGCCCATAGACGGAGATCGATCCCAAACCGACCGGGCATCGAGCGAGCGCTTTATGCCCAAGTCACATTTGCCGCGGCGGCCGTGGGGTCTAAAATAACTACGGCCAATAGCAATTATAGGGTCGCCTCAGCATTTCCACGGTCACATCATGTAGCAGTCACATATGTTAGGGTAGTCGCACGGCGTATTTTGAATTTGGGGTAACAGAAAACCTGCGGCTTCCGTACGGCCTTTGAAGTGATGACGCACGGTCGCCTTAGGGCGTCCCTGCGGCGGCCGTAGGGGGACCATACTTATGTGACACAGCGGTGTGACGTAAAATTAACTTGTTAGAATTATCGCGCATCTGTCGGAGTTGCATGAAAAGTGAAAAGTGAAATCATAATAAAATGAAATAAAATAATGAAATCGCAATTTTTGGGGAGTCCGCAAAGGTTAATTGTAATTCATAAGACCCTAGGGCAGCAGCACGGCAGACGCAAGGCCACCGTACGCCCGACGTATGGTCGCCGTGAACCGCTCTACGGCATGGCTACGGCGTGTCGAATTGCTACGGCGAACCTAGAAATGAAAAAAAGGTTATAACTCCACTCTATAATCCCACGGCGACCCCTACGGCCTGTAAAATATAGGGATACGCCCTAGGGCGACCCTGAGGCCACCGCAGATCCTCTGCGGCCGCCGCAGGTATCTCTCGATTTCGGGGGCGTACGGCCGCCGTATCCTAGCCGTAGAGCAAATGTGACTTAGGCATTACCACTGGGCTACGTTCCGCCCCTAAGTTTGATGAAGTTGTGAAGATGTTGTCGATAAACAAAGACTTTTTAAAGGGACATTCCTGAGTTTGCTGCATGATTGTAAGATGTTTCCGACTAATAAAATATTTCTACGATTAAATTTACATATTAAATATATTTTCTTGTTTAGAATATCAGTGTCTTTATATTCAATGTGTTTCTGGTCGTCTAAATATTTGTAAGAAGCCCAAACTGGATTTTGTCTTTAAATAATTTCGAACGTAAAATGTATTTTAGGAAATAAAATGAAATTTGCGCTAGTACAAATTTTAGAACGATGAGAAACACGTTTAATATACAGCCACTAATATGTTATGCAGGAAACTATATTTGATATGTAATTACAATCGTTAAAAAGTCTCTGTTAGTCGATAACATCTTTAAAATCGCAGCAAACTCGGGAATGTCCCTTTAACTACTATAATTACGTATGAAACCTATTTTTTGGCATGTAATATTTGTGACTGTATATTAAATATGTTTCTGATCGTCCTAGTGTTTGCATTAGGTCCTACATCATTTTATTTCTTTAAAACCCCCCACAAAAAAACCCACATTTCCCGCACGTATGGAATTATTGGAAGACCAAATCTAGTTTGGGCTGCTTGCAAATAATATTACAACGACCCGAATCGCATTGGATATACAGGCATTGATATTCGAAACAAGAAAATAGATTTAATATTATGTAATTTTAGTCGTTAAAATATTTTACGAGTCAGAAACATCTCACAATGCAGCAAACTCGGGAACATCATACGATGCAGCAACCTCAAGATGGACCATTTAGGTATCACTACACAGATCACTTCCGGGTGAGAGTTGATTGATGACGGTCCACTATAGTTCCTAATCGTGGCACATGTTATGGTTCACATATTCACTCCTAGGAAATGGTGAAGAATTAAAACAATATGTATGTTTTATGGTAAGCCTTCTGGCTGTATTTTGCCCATGTTATTTTGTAATATTGTGCATCGACCTTTTGGTACATGGGTATATAGCGCAAGTGACAGCCGGAGTGAATCGGTTAATGAACCACCTGTTCGGACCGGTACTACAGCTAGATGCGGTCATATAGCAAAAAACTGAGACGGAAATGTTCACAATTTTGGAGTGAATATAAATGCTTATATAATGTATGTTCACAATGGTGTATGTTGTTAGTGCCAACAAGAACCCGTTCTATGGGAATTCTTCGCTTGAAGTTGGGCAGTTTAACATGGGTTTAAATGGCAGATGACATCTGTGTAGTGAGACCATAATGTAAAACATGAAATTACTGTTTATCCCAAAATATATAAGTTTAGCAAGCCAAAATGAGAATGTACTAGTGTAGCATCCTTATAAAAGGTAATTACATCAATGTGGATTTGAGCCAAGCGTATGGGGGCCCTATTTGGGTAAATATAGCAAACATGTCAATTTTATTTATTTTTATTATTTTTATTTTTATTTTATTTTTATTTTTTTAGGGTGTGTGTGTCAAAATGCATATTCTAGTGTTCTTACATGTAATAAATAAATTGATATGAGTGTCTAACACTGAGTTTCTCATTGTAAAAGGTCAAAATTCAAGGTCACAAGGTCAATATCCAAATTCACTCTAATTTCTGTGATTTTGTGCATAATGAATTTTTTCGAATGTACAGTCATAGTGACAAACAGTTTTGATGGTATTGTGAATATATAACATAGTATTCTACTATGAAAGTAGAATTTGTATCTGCCATTAATAATATGTGGATCTTCATGCTGAAATATACAGAAAAAACCAGGATTTCAACACTTCATTATGAAACAATTGTTGCCCATAGCAACAATTGATGGAAGCTAATATTTTTAATGAACTAACTAGATAATTAGCTTCTTTGTATGTTCCCCATATCAGATCTACCAACAAGGTCATACATTACCATATAGTGGCTGCTTGTTTGATGGTCATCTATTGTGTGGATGACCAAGGAGTAACAATGTGATATGAAGTTTTATTGGATGGTATGGTGCATCTGTCTTTTGGTGTATTGGTTAGAGTTCATAAGTTACACAGCTCTAGTATAGCTTTCCATGGTGTAAATGACCCAAATTATCAAACTGACTTCAAACCAAGTTTGACAAAATCGGTCACTAGACTTTAAGGTCTCACTACACAGATCACTTCCGGGTGAGAGTTGATTGATGACGGTCCACTATAGTTCCTAATCGTGGCACATGTTATGGTTCACATATTCACTCCTAGGAAATGGTGAAGAATTAAAACAATATGTATGTTTTATGGTAAGCCTTCTGGCTGTATTTTGCCCATGTTATTTTGTAATATTGTGCATCGACCTTTTGGTACATGGGTATATAGCGCAAGTGACAGCCGGAGTGAATCGGTTAATGAACCACCTGTTCGGACCGGTACTACAGCTAGATGCGGTCATATAGCAAAAAACTGAGACGGAAATGTTCACAATTTTGGAGTGAATATAAATGCTTATATAATGTATGTTCACAATGGTGTATGTTGTTAGTGCCAACAAGAACCCGTTCTATGGGCAATCTTCGCTTGAAGTTGGGCAGTTTAACATGGGTTTCAATGGCAGATGACATCTGTGTAGTGAGACCTTAACAAACATGGATTCGAACTGCACGGTAATTCTGATTACAACATGATGGACTGAAACCACCAGCCTCATAGTTAAAGAAGCATGAAACCGGCCTCGGTGGTGTCGTGGTTAAGCCATTGGACATAAGGCTGGTAGGTACAAGGTTCGCAGCCCGGTACCGGCGGCTCCCACCCAGAGCGAGTTTTAACGACTCAGTGGGTAGGTGTAAGACCACCACACACACACCAGGACAGGTGGGTGGGGTGGGGTGGGGAGAGGAGGGGCCGCCTGCACTGGTAGATGCAAGGGAGCAACAGCAGCCCGACCGTGGTCAGTAACAGGCGGAGGGGGGGGGGGGGGGGGGTAATGGTACTATGGAATTTTGAAGAGAGCAAAGTATGATGCCAAAGAGAAAAAGGTGCGCAAATTTGATTGAGGAAACTGGGCGCAATTTTGAACAGTCGGTCAAAAAGAAAGTTCTTGAGCTAACATAAGTTTTGATATTAGTGAGTCGAGAGTAGCTCGTTAATTAGACCTCTACGTAATGTTGGATTAAAGATACATTTTCAAAGCCGCAATTGCAACATTTCTTCATTCAATACATGTGGCGGGACGTAGCCCAGTGGTAAAACGCTCGTTTGATGCGCGGTCGGGTTTGGGATCGATCCCCGTCGGTGGGGATCCCCGATTATGTTTCGTTCTAGCCAGTGCACCACGACTGGTATATCAAAGGCCGTGGTATGTTCTATCCTGTATATAAAATGTATATGGTGCACATAATATATACCTTGCTACTAATTTAAACATGCAGTGGGTTTCCTCTCTCAAGACTATATGTCATAACTACATCTAATAGCCGATGATTAATAAATCAATGTGCTCTAGTGATGTCGTTAAAGAAAACAAACTAATCAATACATATTACTTGTGATAAATAACTAAAAAATAATCGACCACACATACACTATTTGCCTCATTAACTTAAAGGGGAAAAGAACACTGCATTGGAAATCTAATAATGGCAACGCGACTGGCGCCAAAAGCGCAAAGATTGTAAAGTGACTTAATGTTCCTATGTATGTATATATGTGTGTGTATGTATGTATGTATGTATGTATGTATGTATTGATGTATAAATATCTATATATTGTATGCATGTCGAGGTTGACTGTTACATACATAGATATTAACGCACTGGCGCAGGGGATAATTAAATCCTTTCTGGCCTCACAAATTGTCCCATGCCGTTGCTGGGACTCGAACCTGTGGCACCAATTCGCCCGCAAATTGCAAGACTAACCACGATACGCTCTGAGCTATGTATGTATGTATGTATGTATGTATGTATGTATGTATGTATGTATGTATGTATGTATGCATGCATGCATGCATGCATGTATGTATATATGTATGTATATATGTATGTTTGTATGTATGTGTGTCTGTCATGCATGCGCGTGTTACAATGTGTGTGCATAACAGTGATGTGTGTATCAGTATGTGTGTATGTATGTATGTGTGTGTGTGTGTGTGTGTGTGTGTGTGTCTCTCTCTCTCTCTCTCTCTCTCTCTCTCTCTCTCTCTCTCTGTGTGTGTGTGTGTGCGCGAGTGTTGTGTGTGTGTGTGTGTGTGTGTGTGTAACTCTCAATTATATATATATATATATATATATATATATATATATATATATATATATATATATATATATATATATATCTTACATTTTCAGTGCAATCAAAATATGTGATATTTTTTAGATAAAAACGTTAAGAATTTGATAACTTTGCAAATTAGATGTAAATTAATTGAGGTCACGGCACTAGGTTTATTGACCTTTAAGCAGACGTACTAGGGTGACACTCCATGATTGACGTATGAATTCATAGTCATCAAATAAAGACATTTCAATATCAATTTTACACTAAAAGCTGTCCAGCGTTAAGAAAAACAAAACAAAAAACAACAATCCCAAAACAAAAATCAAACAAAAACGCTAGGCACTAGTTTATTTTGATGTAAGGACATCCGAAATGACGTCATTCGAGTTTGACGTCATTTCCATTAAAAAAAACACCGCGCCAAATATTCTTACGTCATTTGAATATCTAGGTATGGCGAACATTGATTGTTGAAAACACAGGCGTTGGTAGCTGTGTGGAATGGGGGGGGGGGGGGGGGGGGGGGAGAGAAAATACTTTGCCTAGACCCCTGTTGAAAAAGAGAATTAATATATTACATCCCATGACACACTATTGAAAATGACAACAAACTCAAACAGCATTTGGTAGCCATCAGTTTGTCGCTAACTCTTGCTACAGGACTATGGCGCAAATTCCAGTTGTCCGTAATCCGTATCCATATTCGTATCCGTGTACGTAAACCGCAATGCGTAATCCAAAGCAATCACTATCTATGCACTAATAACCTCAGAAGATTCCATTTCTGAGTGTCCCTACACGTGTGCGTGATCTATGCATTATTAATTACGTACATTTGCACTTAATAGGTTCTGGCACGTGTCCTGCTGTAGATCTATGCTTTTTCCCCACACGATGTCTGAAGATAATCAATCGTTGAAAAACCATCTACTGAAGGACAAGTGCCAAAAAATATTTTCTAGTTCAATCAAGTGTTATAATTTTTCTTTTAGTATAATTATTATAAAATTCAAGGCATACCACTGACCTATTTAAGTGTCTAACAAAGTATTACCTGAAAAAAAAAAATTTGATTTGTCCCTAAATGTACTTTATTCAACCATCTTCATAGCCACCATACTCCATTTATTAATGACATTTTGTTAAAATAATTGAGTTATTGCAATGGTCCATAATTCAAAAACTAAAATTGCCGAGAGGGATGACGTGGATTTCACTCCAACACGGTTCAGTTAAGGTGATGCGATAGCTAGATTTGGTTTCCAACAATTAATGTAATTTTTTTTTTTATTATCCATTTTTTTTAGAAATATGGTCCTCAAATCCGTGACAGTATGCCTTTCATTGCGTTTTGTTTTTGTACCGTGACGTTACTCCTTCTCTCAGCGGATATATAGTACATAGAGGATAATAAACGAGTTACCAGTTATTATCAAATTTATGTCCCACGTGAAATAGTTTTCGTTTGTCACGAGGGACATAAATTTGATAATAACTGGTACAAAGTTTGTTATTCAATTTATTACCTCAGCTATTTTTCTCTCTCTAAAAGCCTTTATTTCAAATATACGGCAATGTATATTCATTATATAGAAACGATGTTCAAACCAATTTACATACTGTTCTGTGAATTACTGCAACTTTGTATGTTATTCACATTGATTTAAAGCCGCACGCCCTAGTTCCATCCAACGAAAATAAATTATAATTTTGGTTAATCTACAAACCTGTAACACACTTAGATCACGTTTTTATCAAATGGAGTGAAAAAGCAGGTTTTATATCGATAAATACCATGGGAATCCCCATGTCCCAATTGCTTGAAATAATTTTGAAAGTTAGTATTCTGATGTCACCGGTAGATGTCGCTCGAAGCACAACAATGCCTACGTCACGACAAATTTCACAGAGTGCGCACAGATTTGGGGTGCGTTCCTTTCACCTCTCCTGGACATGTTCCAACTGTTCTGTCCTGGTTGTACCCCCTCTCCAGATATCGTAAGACTTAGCAAAATTATTGGTTTTAAGGGTTTGTAACGTTTTGTATTGAGATACTTACTTGTCTGAACGTTATTGTTAATGAAAATGTTCACGAACTATGAAGAAAAATCTCACAAATGAACAACAAGCAAACGACAACAAATCGGATGTTGATTGCGCGAACCGTGCACGAGAAAAGAAACCGAACCAAAATGATAACGGTCACGTGGTATACCAACTTCTGTGACATTGAAATGGGAATATCCCCTCTAAAAAATAGATTAGACCGTGTCTGCTCAACATTTTTTTTTCCAGAGGCCCGTGGCTTTTTAAGAAATACGAAAAATGCATTTTGTGGTATTACAAACACCAGGATTACCAGGATTACCAAAAAACACTCCAGGTGAATGGAAATGTATATTCTAAATAATAAACGGTAAGTAAAGTGCAATTTTATTTGTGAAAAAATGGGTTTAATAGCGAAAAACTACGGCGTAATGGTTAACAACTAGGGTGTGTTCCTTTAAAAAACGAAGGTTCCATTAATTGTCCCATAAATGTGTAATGGATTGTATTAAAATAATATTTTATTACATATTTAACAATTAAAACTGACAGGCAGTAAATACAAACTCTTTAAATTACCAGCAATAACGCTATAAATGATCAAATACAACCTAGTTATCCACTAAGTTTACAATATCATTGGTTTTGAAATTTTGACAAAATTTAACAACAAACTGAAAAATGAATATAACGTAAGACATATTAAACTACTACTACTACTACTACTACTACTACTACTACTACTACTACTACTACAACAACTACTACTACAACAACAACTACTACTACTACAACAACAACAACAACTACTACTACTACTACAACAACTACTACTACAACTACTACTACTACAACTACTACTACTACAACAACAACAACAACAACTACTACAACAACAACAACAACAACAACAACTACTACTACTACTACTACTACTACTACTACTACAACAACTACTACTACAACAACAACTACTACTACTACAACAACAACAACTACTACTACTACTACAACAACTACTACTACAACTACTACTACTACAACTACTACTACTACAACAACAACTACAACAACAACAACAACAACAACAACAACAACAACAACAACAACAACAACAACAACAACTACTACTACTACTACTACTACTACTACTACTACTACTACTACAACTACTACAACTACTACTAGTAGTAGTAGTAGTAGTAGTCCCTAGATGGTAATCCGCCATTTGCATGGATTATAATAATAATTATTACTACTACTACTACTACTACTACTACTAGTAGTAGTTGTAGTAGTAGTAGTAGTAGTAATAGTAGTAGTAGTAGTAGTAGTAGTAGTAGTAGTAGTAGTAGCAGCAGTAGTAATAATTATTATTATAATCAATGCAAATGGCGGATTACCATCTGGCACATTTGTACCACTTCGGGAATCGTCCAAAGTACTTTGCAAACATTTAGCCCAGTGGTAAAGCGCTCGCTCGATGCGTGATCGGTTTGGGATCGATCCCTGTCGCTGGGCCCATTGGACTATTTCTCGTTCCAGCCAGTGCACCATGACTGGCATATCAAAGGCCGTGGTATGTGCTATCCTGTCTGTGGGATGGTGCATATAGAAGATTCCTTGCTACTAATGCCAAATATAGCGCGTTTCCTCTCTAAGACTATAGTATGTCAAAATTACCAAATGTTTGACATCCAATAGCCGATGATAAATCCATGTCCTCTAGTGGTGTCGTTAAACAAAACAAACTTTTTGCAAACATTTACTAAAAAAAAACCCCACCCCAGGCTGGCCCCAAGTTCAGGCAGCAAACGTTTCGCTAACGTTCGCGAACTATTTGAACTCCGTCGAGTTCACGTGAATTGCCTATTTATCTTTTATCTTTCTTTTTTTTAAGTTTGTCAGAATTAAAACAAAAAAATAAAAATAAAAAAATTAAGAAACACGACTTAGAAAATAGAAAGGTGTCCGGCAAATTAAATGCCTCGGAAAATTGAAAACACCGGCAATCTTCACAGCGTTGCCGATTGCCGTGGTTAATTGCCAGTGTTATATACATGCAGCAAGCAGTAAAAACATAATATATCGTCCTGGGTTTGTTTTGTTTTTTGTTGTTTGTTTGTTTGTTTGTTCCCATGATGCGCAGTTCTTCAGTTTCTGTTGCTTGTTATTAATACGAACATTCTGGCCGCGTGCAAATATAGATTTCACCATATCAACGCTCTCAGACTGGGACGAACAAGATCTGCTTAAAGTATGGTTACATAAACTCTGTAGGACGTCGCCGACCGACGCAGACTGACGCGGATCGACGCTGGCCAAGGGCAGATATTATGGCAACACAGTCGCAAACGTTCTGCGTTGAATAGCTGTGGGATCATCGTATAATCTGAAAAGTGCGGCATTCAGCTCAGTCAGTTGAGCGCTAGCCTGAGGTGCTTGCGTTGCAGGATCAAACCACCTCGGTGGATCCATTCATCTGATTGTTTTTTCTCTCGTTCCAACCAACTAAACTTATGCATTACCACTGGTCAAAGGCCGTGGTAAGTGTTGTTGTTGTTTTTAGGTCCGTGGGATGGTGCATCTAAAATATCCCTTTCTGCTAATGAAAAAATGTACGAGTCATAATTACTAAATGTTTGACATCCAGTAGCCGATGATTAATTAATCAATGTGCTCTAGTGGTGCCGTTAAACAAAACAAACTTTAAATAACTTTGCAGATATATCTGCGTCGGTCTGCGTCGGCATGTAATTCACACATCAATACACACTAGCCAGTGCCAGGTCTGCCCACTGTTTCATGCACGTAAACGGAATCGACCGCGAAGATTGTAGTTCCCATGCATATGATTCTGTTAAAGAGCATTCTTTTATAAGAATGCCTCGAATTACATGAGCATATCGTGGCAAGGCTGCAAGGTGCGGGCGATTCGGTGCCACATGTTCGAGTCCCAGCAACGGTATGAGACAGTTTGTGAGGCTTTAATTATTACAATTGAGGATTTAATTATCCCCTGCGCGAGTGCGTTAATAATCTATGTACGTAATAATCAAACCGAACATACATACAATATATATAATATTATATATATATATATATATATATATATATATATATATATATATATATATATATATATATATATATTCATACACCAATACGGAGCGGGACGTAGCTCAGTGGTACAGCGCTCGCCTGATGCGCGATCGATCTAGGATCCAGAATCGATCCCCGTCCATTGGGCTATTTCTCGCTCCAGCCTGTGCTTCACAACTGGTGTAACAAATGCCGTGGTATGTACTATCCTGTCTGTGGGATGGTGAATATAAAAGATCCCTTGCTGTCACTCGTAAAGAGTAGTCCATGAAGTGGCGACAGCGGGTTTCCTGTCTCATAATCTGTGTGGTCCTTAACCATATGTCCGACGCCATATAACCGTAAATAAAATGTGTTGAGTGCGTCGTTAAATAAAACATGTCCTCCCTTCATACACCAATACATACATGGTGTATACTTCCGGACGGGCAGATGGATGGGTGATTGGACAGTTAACAGTGATACACTGCAGTGGCGGATCCAGAAAATCCATTGGGGGGGGGGGGGGGGTCGCAGTGACATGAGGTGGAATGCCAAGGGAACTTTAGGGGAGGTTTGGAGGGGGATCGTAAAAAAATGAAAATTAATATATAATAAAATTATAACTATCGCAAAATTTAGGGGGGGGGGGGGAGGCAGCCGTCTCTGCGCTGACATTACAATCTGTAGCTCTCCTGAACACTAATGACAGACATTTGTTCTGAATGTTTGTCACAAGACGAGGCAGGAATCACGAAAAGACAGTTCTGACAGGTGACCGAGGATGCCACTACGTGAAGATGTCATTTAAAAACTCTCCCCGAGATTCCTTGACAAGCCGGATGCTGTACTCAAAAACAATCGACCCAGGTGATCACACAAACTAATAAGCTTTGATCACATAAAGGTCCGTTGTCATCGCATGACTTTCAGTATTATTATTATTAATTTTTTTTTTTAACGAAAAAAGAACCAAGGCAAAGTAATATAGGGCTTTTTAATTTTTAACTTAATTTGTTACTGCCCTGTATTCGGGGAAGATGTTTTTTTTTTTTTTTTTTTTTGTCGCATGCAATTAAAATTGCAAGCAACTTTTTTTTCTCGTTGCACTGATCCGTGCACACATGCGACAACTAGCAATTTTAGTCTAAAAGTGATTACGTGACAGTGAAAATGGCAGCTTTTTCTCGCATTTGTTTTGACGGTGGTCACCCAATCATGCTCTACACCATATTTATGTTATGACGTAAAATACTGAATTTACGTAAAGCAGCAGTAAATTCGTCCCGCACGTTTCAAGGTCCTTTAGGACATAACCACACAATTTGTTCAGAAACCAATATAAACATACATGTTATTCCAAGCGCAGAATCCATTTCTGCAAAACACATCTCCCTTTTAGCCCTGTTGTTATATTCAGGGGATGCTGTGTCAAAAAGACATGACATTGTCTGCCACATCACCACTAATTCATCCTCTTTTTCTGTAGACCACATGCTGCTGGAGGCTGCCACTGAGTGTCATGTGATCACTATCTGTCCTAGCCCGAGTACTCTGACTGTAAGAGAGCTAGACGGACATTTGGACATAAACACGCTCTCATTACAGTCAGAGACCAACCTATGTCTTTTTTTTGGCAATTCCTGACTACCAGACGGTAGGCAACGAGTCCCGCTCTAATACCACAACAATCCTATGTTTGACGTCAAATACCTTTACATCAATCATTTTCGAGTTAAGTGATACAAAAAAATCCACATATTAATCACTAATACACTTACTACAGAAAGAAACCCGACAGCACCCACATTCAGCTACGCTTCGTGACACTCCGTCGCAACAATTGCAAAGCTCGGCGATCTATTTCGAGACGTAGACCACGTGATCGCGCACTGGGCGATTCCGCCTTGTGTAGCAGTTATAGGGGCCGTCTCATATCAAGCGAAGTTACAACATGGAAGAGTTGGCTAATGCCGTTTTGGATGAATTTGGATTTCATTACGTCATTAAACCAAAACAATTACACATTATTGATTCCATTTTGAATTTGAAGGATACATTTGGGTGTTATCGACAGGATACGGCAAAAGTATGTGCTACGTACTGCCTCCTCTTATGAAAGATAAAGTAAGTAGTAATTTAATTTGATTATTTTATGTTTTATGAATTAGTCATTAGTACAGTAGTAGAGTGTGTGTGTGGGTTTTTTTTTTCTCAACAAGTACGTAACGCTCTTGAGGGGATGGGGTATCATAAGATGTATTCCGAGGCGTTAAGGGGAAGGATGGCAATGCTTGTTACTGCAAAATCAAAATTGAATCGGTACATAGCTCATTCGATCTTTAAAACTTATCTTATAGTTGTTTTGCTATTCAGATCAAACTAAAAAATATTGAAATTTGTTTTGTTCAACGACACCACTAGAGCACATTGATTAATTAATCACTAGCTATTGGATGTCAAACATTTGGTAACTCTGATATGAGTATTGGAGAAGAAACCCGCTACATTAGCAATGGATCTTTTATATGTACTTTCCCACAGGCCACTGACCAGTTCTGGTGCATTAGTTGGAACGACAAAGAAATCAATTGGTTGAATGGATCCATCGAGGTTGTTCGATCCTGCGACGCGAACACTCAAACGACTGAGCTGAAACCCACTCCCTAAGAAATATGCGGAAATGACTCAAATGTGAAACTGTGGTGTAATATCTCATTAAAAAGCAAAAAGAAAAATAAAGAAGAAAAAGGCGGTAGGATACTAGTAAATTAAGTAATAAAAATAGTTCAAATTTAGTTTTGGGTTGGTTGTAAGTATTCTGTTTGCTTAATAACTAATTTCATATGAACGATCGTTTTATCCAAGCAAATGTAAATCACATATATGTATGGTAGTTAATAATTATTGACAATGAATTAACCTACGTAGAACACAGCCCAATTGTTTTCAACAACTGAACAAAGACCGATTCTGTAACACAATACTCAATGATCAGTTGTAGACAGGAGTTCCATCATAGTAGACAAGCTGACGCCTAGGGACCGATGGCGATGAGTTTCGCCGTATGCATGTATGGCCACAAATGACTGCCAGGTCCGATGTCGGGAATTAACCTGCTTATATCAGTTTGATGTTCAAGTATGCTACCACGATTTCTGATCAGGGCCACAAACTGTACTCAGAACGAGAGGGTGTGTGGGAGTTTTAAAAAAAAGGTTTAGAACTTTTTTCAGCGTAGAATGTAGCCACAATTAATGAGATTACCCATCGATACGCATTGGCAGTTAACAGTACGACAATGATATTTGTCGCTGATTTACAAGTTCTTTTTTGACTGACGATTTGTTTATGAAAATAATAACCGCTTGATATGAGACGGCCCCTGTAACTGCTGCACAAGGCGGAATCGCCCAGTGCGCGATCACGTGGTCTACGTCTCGAAATAGATCGCCGAGCTTTGCAATTGTTGCGACGGAGTGTCACGAAGCGTAACTGAATGTGGGTGCTGTCGGGTTTCTTTCTGTAGTAAGTGTATTAGTGATTAATATGTGGATTTTTTTTGTATCACTTAACTCGAAAATGATTGATGTAAAGGTATTTGACGTCAAACATAGGATTGTTGTGGTATTAGAGCGGGACTCGTTGCCTACCGTCTGGTAGTCAGGAATTGCCAAAAAAAGACATAGGTTGGTCTCTGACTGTAATGAGAGCGTGTTTATGTCCAAATGTCCGTTTAGCTCTCTTACAGTCAGAGTACTCGGGCTATATCTGTCCGTTCATTGACAATTTAAATTATTGCGTCAACGTCTTGTTGTATTAAAGGCGCACACGTTTGCGACAGTGTGCAATTAGATGCAGATACATGCAATAAAATCATACGTTTGATCGGAGCAAATTTCTTCCCCTAGATACGGTTTGACGTCATGAACAGTGCTTCACTATAGGTGGAAGTTATGTCAACAACTAACTTACGTCATCAGCGATACGTACGTCACAGCTATGATGCAACGTTGCCTCGTTCTCAAACTTATTTTCAAAAATAGTATCTTCAAAACTCAAAAAATTATAAACATTGAAAATGGGAAATCAATGGAATACCCAATTCACTCGTGCAAGATAAACGGATTGCCGAGTAGCCAGTTGGATAATCTCTAATGGTTCTATAGGCTTTCATAATCTAAGCAAAACAAATGTAAATAAATGTTTTATTTTAATCATGTAAAAATAATTTATTTGCGAAAACCTGTTTAAATGGCTACACACTCGCGATAAATGTTTTTGTTTTAAACTGTTTTCATAAATGAAAACTAAACAGAACATACAACCACTGTCCTTGGGCAACAAGTATCTCCTATGTCATTCATTCATTCATTTCTACTTATTTTCGTGCTTATATCCAATTAAGACTCAAACACGTTGTCCTGGGCACACACACCTCAGCTATCTGGGCTATCTGTCCAGAACAGTGGGTTAGTTGTTAGTTGTTAGCTGCTGGTGAGAGAGAAGAGAATGCGAAGAGAGTGCGGTGGTCTTACACCTACCCACTGAGTCGTTAAAACTCGCTCTGGGTGGGAGCCGGTACCGGGCTGCGAACCCAGAACCTACAAGCCTTACGTCCGATGGCTTAACCAAGACACCACCTAGCCCGGTTCTCCGATGTGAGACATCCCCCGCCCTCGGTGATTCACCCTGTCTGGTCACGGCAGACACTGTCTCCTGGATGAATATCAGTTTTCACTTCTCTGTTCAATGCACTTTTAAGAATACTTACTGACTACAAACCCATTAAATTATCAATAGAAAATATCAAATGTGATAACGACGTATTGTCGTACAAGAGGAAAAAAACGCACAGTAAGCTTATTAGATGGAGCCTAATTCATATTGATTCAGATGCATGAAACGTGTGATATTGTTTCGTCTTAACGATGTCAAAATCCGAAATAGATAAACGTTTTTTTCTTCTGATGGCTGCGCTAGCGTCGGCGTTTCCTTTTAAGTTTGGTTCCAGCGTCTTCAAAACGAGGGGGGGGGGGGGGGGGGGGGGGGGGGGGGGGGAGAGGCACTGATGTAGGAAATAGGCAAGGGGGCATGTGGGAGCAGCGATGTTTTTAAATATATATATATTTGTATATATATACACACACACACACATGTATATACGTGTATATGTGTGTGTTTGTGTGTGTGTGTGTGTGTGTGTGCGCCCCCACGTTTTGGCACCTTCCTACGCCCGTAAGAAGGGGTGGGGGTGGGGGTGGGGGTGGGTCAAGAGAAAATTGACGATTATACCAAAGTAATATAGAAACTTAAAAATATTATAGAAGCCGCATTATAAATACGCATCAATCTTCCAGGACTAAAGTCAAAAATGTGTTTTCTTTAACGACAGCACTAGACCACATTGATTTATTAACCATCGGCTACTGAAAGAAAGAAAGACATGTTTTATTTATTTAACGACGCACTCAATACATCATCGGCTACTGAATGTCAAAGATTTGGAAACCCGCTACATTTTTTCCATTAATAGCAAGAGATATTTTAAATGCAACAACCCATAGACGATAGCACATACCACGAACTTTAGCCTAGGGACAGGACGTAGCCCAGTGGTAAAGCGTTCGCTTGCTGCGCGGTCGGTCTGGGATCGATCCCTGTCGGTGCGTCCATTGGGTTATTTCTAGCTCCAGCCAGTGCACCACGACTGGTATATCAAAGGTCGTGGTATGTGTTATCCTGTCTGTGGGACGGTGCATATAAAAGATCCCTTGCTGATAATCGAAAAGAGTAGCCCATGAAGTGGCGACAGCGGTTTCCTTTCTCATCTGTGTGGTCCTTAACCATATCTCCGACACCATATAACCGGTAAATAAAATGTGTTGAGTGCGTCGTTAAATAAAACATTCCCTTCCTTCCTTCCAATAGCCTATGATTAATTAATCAAAGTGCTCTTGTGGTGTCGTTAAACAAAACAAACTTAAAGGATCAATAAACAGTGGGTGTTTTATGGTTGAATCGAATAAAAAGTGGAGTTAAAGGGACAGACTCTAGTTTTTAAAGGGACAGACCCTAGTTTTTAAAGGGACAGACCCTAGTTTTTAAAGGGACAGACTCTAGTTTTTAAAGGGACAGACTCTAGTTTTTAAAGGGACAGACTCTAGTTTTTAAAGGGACAGACTCTAGTTTTTAAAGGGACAGACCCTAGTTTTTAAAGGGACAGACCCTAGTTTTTAAAGGGACAGACTCTAGTTTTTAAAGGGACAGACTCTTTAGTTATTTAGGTACTACATTTAGGTAATATTAATATTAGACAGCGCTGGGGTCAATAAAAAAAAAAAAAAAAAAAAAAAAAAAAAAAAAAAAAAAAATTAAGACAGCGTGTAGCGTGTTAACGGAATAGGCTATTTCTTTTTGTGTTTTTATATAAAATAATAATTAAAAAATAACGCCAAAACAAAAATAAAAATAAAAACAAACAAAGAAACAAACAAATTAAACAGATAGTCTTTCCATACCCCAACCTCCACCCGCATGGTCTAAATGGCGTGTATTTCTGGTAAGCACAGACAAATTTAACTGTTATATATCAGATCGCAGTTAGTATTAATCAGAAACTGACAGCGTGCTATTTGGTATATTGTTTTGTGACTCCACGAAGTCGGATAGGTTTTTCTGGCATTAAAAAAGTTTTGCTTGGGGGCAAAATAGGACATCGTGTTCATTTGTATCTCACTTTAGCGTCTACAGTTTCGAAGGAACTCAGAAACATAACAAAAAAAAAAGCATTTCTAGGGCATACAAGATAACATTATACGATGCTGATAGATCGATACGGTTTATATATCGTGTTTTAAGCCAATTTGTGCCCACAAATTACTCTGCTTTAGAAGAAAATTCTTATTTAAAATCAGTCTATTTGCACTTTAACTGGTTGAGTATAACTATGGAGATGGAATTTTGTTGTTGTTATCGTTAAACGTTTGTCTGGGAATGGAAAGGTTTAGTTTGTTGCTGGATGGATGGATGAAAAAAAAAAAAAGTTTGTTTTGTTTAACAACACTACTAGAGTACATTGATTAATTAATCATCGTCTACTGGATGTCAGCAATTTGGTAACTCTGAATCTTAGAGAGGAAACCCGCTACATTTTTACATTAGTACCAAAAGACAGGATAGCACATATCACGGCCTTTGATCAGTTGTGGTGCACTGGTTGGAACAAGAAAAAACCAGTCAGTTGAAAAAGTTAAACTACAAGTTTGTTTTGTTTAACGACACCACTAGAGCACATTGATTAATTCACTACAGTAAAAACTGCTTTAATAAATTCGTTACCAAGTGGGCAATGTACCATTCTCTATTTGATATATAATCTTAAAATTACTTTTGTTCATTCATTTGTTTTCATCAGCCCCAACAGGTCACGTAAAATTGATGTAAAGTAAAACACCTTCATATCTTATGTCTATTGTATATCCTACTTCTTTTTACAGATGTTGTTATAAATAATGATAAATATGTACATAATCAAAACACGTGCGTGCGTGTGTGTATGTGTGTGCATATTTGCTTTTCTTCTATCCAATTTCTCTCTCTCTCTCTCTCTTTCTCTCTCACTCTCATTTTCACATATCATTATATACTTTCATTTACTCTAGGTACTTGTTAAAATCCAGGTCCTTGTGAATATATTATTTTAATTAAGTCTGCCTACAAAGTAGTAACTACAGTATGTGTGTATAAATTATATATAAAATTACTGTAACAACCCATTTCTTCTCCCTTTGCATGGGTTGATATTTGTCAAGGGAATCGTCAAGAAAAAATAACCAGTTATAAAATTAAAAAAAAAAAAAAAAAAAAAAAAAAAATCATCGGCTATTGGATGTCAAACATTTGGTATTCATCAGAAGGAAACCCGCTACTTTTTTCTTAATGCAGCAAGAAAACTTTTATATGCACCTTCCTACAGACAGGATAGTACATACCACGGCTTTTGAACAGTTGTGGTGCACTGGTTAGAACGAGAATATCCCCAATCAGTTGAATAGATCCACCGAGGTGGTTTGATCCTGCGACGCAAGCACCTCAAGCGAACACTCGAGCGACTGAGCTATATCCCGTCTCTTGGATGGATGGATAGATAGATGAATGGATGGATGGATGAATAACTGAATAGGTGGGTCTATGGATAGATGGATTGTTGGAAGGACGAACGGATGAATGAATGAATGGATAGATGGATTGATAGGATGGGTGGGTCGATGGATGGATGGATGTGTGGAAGGATGAAAGATGGGTGGGTGAATGGATCGATGGATGGATGGATCGATAGATGTATGGACTGATGAAAGATGGGTGGGTGGATGGATCAATGGATGTATGGAAGGATGAAAGATGGGTGGGTGGATGGATCAATTGATGTATGGAAGGATGAAAGATAGGTGGGTGGATGGATTGATGGATCGATGGGTGTATGGACTGATGAACTAAAGAGTAAATAAATGGATGCATGGAAGGTATCTTATGTGACCTTACTTTAAACAAACAGGCAAATAAAGGCACGGTCACATTTCAATATTTAATGAAATTACTCGAAGTGTCTTTCCAACATAATTGTTTGCAAGTCGTATGGCATTTGGACTGATGTCAAGACGGAACAGAATTAAACTACACTGACTTTTGGCAAATCACATTAAGTTAATTGCGGTTAATTAAAAGTCAAGTATAACTAATTACCAACATGCCTACGTTAACAGTAATACGTTCTTAGAATTTATGGCAATGGTACCCAGCTTCATCATTCGAAATTCCGCTTAGCCAGCGGAGTATTAAAAAATTAATGGTACGGGGAGAAAGATAATAATATTCTGATTTGCCTGGCACGTTTGTTAATTGCTTGTGGGGTTCTTATTTGTTGACTTTTTATGTGTTTGTTTTTGAGAGAGGAGTATTTGCAAGAGGTTGCTGTGTGTAGTCTGGGGAAGGGTGTGTCTTGTTTATATAAACGAATTTCTTGATTATTGTTCTTTGGTGTTTATTAATATTATTATCATCATCATCATCAACACTGTCATCATCATTTTCATCATCGCCGTCGTCGTCGTTGTGATTATTTAATTTAATTTTGAGAGACACACATAGAGAGAAAGAAAGACACACACACAGAGAGAGAGAGAGAGAGAGAGAGAGAGAGAGAGAGAGAGAGAGAGAGAGAGAGAGAGAGAGAGAGAGAGAGAGAGAGAGAGCCTCCACCAACTAAAGTTACACAGTACATGAACCCAGTCAACAATCATAAACTTGAAGGGAAAATTAAAAATAAATTTAATTTGTGTTACAAGCAATGATACATTCGTGTCCATTTCACTCTGCAATGCACGTGCAGCCTGTTAACGTTCCCTAGGGTGCACGGAAATAACGTGGTCCTACACGTTCACAAATCAACTTTTGTTTGTCGTTTTTCCACTGTCTACAATTCTAATTTTTCTTTTTACATTTTCAATTGAAATTGTGAAATGGCAAGGCGTAGACTGTCTACTTATGATAGATGAAGAACAATTGGAATGAAAAATGACGGGATGTCATGCAATGCTATTGCAAGACAGCTAAGGTATCACCATAGCGCTATCACTAGATTGGTACAAAAACAAGCCCAAACTAATGCCGCCAAGGACCGTCCAAAGTCCGGAAGGCCTAAAACAGCATCTGTCCGTGAAGATCGAAATCTGCTACGACTTGTAAGACGTGCCCTCTTCGCCAGTGCACCTGAACTTAGAAACCTGAGCCCATATTTTCGAAGCAATCTTAGCCTACGAAATCGTAAAATTATCGTAAACTATGACGTCACTATGGCGTGTGCTGTAGTGACGTCACACCCTACGATGGTTTTACTATTTCGTAGCACTAAGAGAGCTTCGAAAATATGGGCCCAGTGGAATACCAACAGACGACTCTCCGTCCAGACGGTTAGAAATCGTCTCAAGGCTGCGAAATATCGTGCTCGTAGACTTCCTAAACGTCCTCAGTCCGATGAGTGTAGGATGCTATTGCGGGTTACTGACGGCTTCTTGGAGAAGGATCCATTGGTCCGAGGAGTGTAGGATGCTATTGCGGGTTACTGACGGCTTCTTGGAGAAGGATCCATTGGTCCGAGGAGTGTAGGATGCTATTGCGGGTTACTGACGGCTTCTTGGAGAAGGATCCATTGGTCCGATGAGTGTAGGATGCTATTGCGGGTTACTGACGGCTTCTTGGAGAAGGATCCATTGGTCCGATGAGTGTAGGATGCAATTGTGGGTTACTGACGGCTTCTTGATGAAGGATCCATTGGTCCGATGAATGTAGGATGCTATTGCGGGTTACTGACGGCAGAGTTCATGTTTGGGAACAGGATAAGATTGATTTGCTTCTAAACACGTTCAAGATACCCTTCAAGGTGGTAGGTGACCAGTAATGATATGGGGATGTGTTTCAAATGTATACAAACTGGATCTGGTGACAGTGCAAGTAACACTAAACGAGGAGAAATATCGCAATGGCATCCTTCATCCCATCGTAATGCCGCATTTCGACAACCATCTCCTTAGACGTCGACCTGTGTACATGAATGACAACGCTCGACCTCACAGAGCAAGGGCTGTAGTGGAGTTTCTTCAACAAGAGGCCATAGACTCTACCGTGGCCAGCTTGCAGTCCGGATCTCAAACCCATTGAACACTTGTGGGACATTCTTGGACGTAACATTCGTCAAAGGAATCCATTAATCCAAACTGTAGCAGAACTTGAAGCTGCTTTACATCATGTTGGTGGGGTTTCTTTGGTGTTTCTTTTCTTCTTCTTTTTTTTTTCTTTTTTTTTTTAGTGGGGGGTGGGGTAGGTGGGTGGGTATTGTTTGTTGGTGCTTTTTTCACGTCATTCTTTGTTTATCCTTTTACTACAGTTGCTAGCCTAATAGGATCTTTTACGCTCAGGTCAGAGCCAGTTTATCCTAGTAGCACATGTAGCACATAGAGCACGTGCTATGGTTCCCGCGGTGATGTGAACATTTATTTTCTCCAGGTCATTTTTCCCCTCTACCCGAGGGGGTTGCAAAATATATACTCTTCAAAAAAAAGAAACGCAAAAGGGTACAAATGGGTTATAACTCCGATTGTATGTTTCCTACCGGTTCATGCTTTGTGAATATAAGGTCATTGCATGTCCCAAACACATTCCCACGGTTACATTCGATAAAACGCAGCTACTGTAAAATAAAGTTTCAAAATGTGAATATTCGCAAAAACGCAGCCACGTGCAAACCATGTCACCACTGCACGTGCGTTGTCTGCACGTGCAACATGAACACCGACAGTATAAAAGTGCAGGGTGTTCGCTTGCCTGGCCTCTGTATCTGGCCGACAGTTGACAATCCAGGACATGCCACGTCTCAGTGAACCGCAGAGAAACAATGCCATCGGCCGACTAGACGCAGGCGAATCCAGAACGGCCGTTGCCAGGGCATTCCATGTGTCCCCAAGCACCATCTCCAGACTGTGGGACCGTTACCAGCAACATGGATCAACACGTGACCTCCCTAGATCCGGTCGACCACGGGTCACTACCCCCGGGCAGGACCGCTACATCCGGGTACGCCACCTTCGGGAACGATTGACTACTGCCACCTCCACAGCCGCAGCAATACCAGGTTTGCGCAGGATATCCGACCAGACCGTACGGAACCGCCTACGTGAGGTAGGAATTCGTGTCATCTTAACACCACAACACCGTCGACTCCGACTGCAGTGGTGCCAGATTCATCGACAATGGCCTCAACTGCGATGGAGACAAGTGTGGTTCAGTGACGAGTCCCGATTTCTGCTCCGACGTCATGATGGAAGATGTCGCGTGTATAGGCGTCGTGGTGAACGTTATGCGGCAAACTGCGTGCAGGAAGTGGACAGATTCGGCGGGGGTAGTGTCATGGTGTGGGCAGCCATCTCACACACTGGCAGAACTGACCTGGTCCACGTGCAGGGCAACCTGAATGCACAGGGCTACATTGACCAGATCCTCCGGCCACACATCGTTCCAGTTATGGCCAACGCCAACGCAGTGTTCCAACATGACAACGCCAGGCCTCACACAGCACGTCTCACAACGGCTTTCCTACAGAACAACAACATTAATGTCCTTCCTTGGCCATCGATATCACCGGATTTGAACCCAATTGAGCATCTATGGGACGAGTTGGACCGACGCCTCCGACAGCGACAACCACAGCCCCAGACCCTGCCCGAGCTGGCAGCAGCCTTGCAGGCCGAGTGGGCCACCATCCCCCGGGACGTCATCCGTACTCTGGTTGCTTCAATGGGCAGGCGGTGCCAGGCAGTTGTCAACACACGCGGAGGCCACACCCGGTATTGACTCCAAATGACCTTGACCTTGGTGGTGTGTCCTATCACTTACTCACAATGGACTAGAGTGAATTGTGAACAATCCTGCAACATTTGGTAATTATCGGACTCACCATTCAATAATTAAATCAATTCTCCAAATGTTACGACAATGTGGTTTTGCGTTTCTTCTTTTGAAGAGTATATATCCTGGGAAGGGGGTACCGCTGCTATTTGTGCTACAAGGTCCCGCGGATCCTTAAAACGGCTCTGGCTCAGGTCTAGTCGAAAACCGTACAACACATCGTGCTAAATACTACGTACAAAGATGAATTCTATAATTTCAACGGCTATAGAAGTCTCCGTATATATAGCCTTGGTTGACAAGGGCTGGCTAACTACATGATGGTCATATTTGTTTTGAGGGGAAGCCCAATGTACGACCACTACAACCCAGCTGAATGTTCCTGTGCTAAGCACTGGCTACATTTAGTAGGTTTACCGGCCTCGGCGGTGTCGTGGTTAAGCCATCGGACACAGAGGGTGGGACGTAGCCCAGTGGTAAAACGTTCCCTTGATGCGCGGTCTGTCTAGGATCGATCCCCGTCGGTGGTCCCATAGAGCTATTTATCTTTCCAGCCAGTGCTCCACAACTGGTGTAACAAAGGCTGTGGTATGTACTATCATGTCTGTGGGATGGTGCATACAAAAGATCCCTTGCTGCTAATCGAAAAGAGTAGCCCATGAAGTGGTGACAGCAGGTTTCCTCTCTCAATATCTGTGTGGTCTTTAATCATATGTCTGACGCCATATAACCGTAAATAAAATGTGTTGAGTGCGTCGTTAAATAAAACATTTCCTTCATTTCCATCGGACTGGGTTCGCAGCCCGGTACCGGTCTGTCACCCAGAGCGAGTTTTAACGACTCAATGGGTAGGTGTAAAGACCACTACATCCTCTTCGTTCTCACTAACCACTAACCCACTGTCCTGGATGGAACATACAAACCACGTATTCTCATTGGTTACATATGGCTCAACTTTAAGTTAAAAAAACAATTGTTTTGCTTAACGACACGACTAGAGCACATTGATTAACTAATCATCGGCTATTAGATGTAAAACATTTGGTAATTATGACTCGTAGTCATCAGAGAAAACCCGCCACATTTTTCCTAATGCAGCAAAGGATCTTTATATGCACTTCCCCACAGACAGGGAAGCACATATCACGGTCTTTATTCAGTTGTGGTGCACTGATTGGATCGAAAAAAAACCAGTCAGCTGAATGGATCCACCGAGGTGGTTCGATCCTGCGACGCAAACACCTCAAGCGAGCGCTCAATCGACTGAGCTAAATCCTGCCACCACAACTTTAAGATGTGTACTGATTGTTTTGTTTTTTGGGACGTTTATGGCAATGGAACCCCGCTTTTTCGTTCAGAATGTCATTTAGCTGATGGCTATATTAAAAACTGAATGGAATCAGAAGGAAAACAATATTTTTATTTCCCAGCCACATTTGTTAATTGCTTGCGATTATTATTATTATTTATTTATTATTATTATTATTTATTTTTTTTTTGTTGAGAAAGGTTTTTTTTTGCAGGGTATAGTTACGCCAACGGATCTGTTGTTTGAAGCATATACAAGAGTTTGAAAGAGTTTATATACGGTCGCACGTTATAAACTGAATTGGTTGACAGGGCAATAGCGTTTTTGCGAAGTGGTATATAAGTTCGCTACATCATTTGAATCCCTCGCCATGCCAGAGACGGGACCGGGGGGGGGGGGGGGGGGGCATGCCTGAACCTTAGTGGACATAGGCATGTTAAAAATAATCTAAATCTAAATCTAAATCCCTCGCCACCCGCCTGCTACCGATTCAGTCGGGCTGCTGGTGCTCCCTTGCACCTGCCAGTGCAGGCGGTCCCTCCTCTCTCCCCCCCCCCCCCCCCCCCCCGACACCTTTCCTGTCATGGACGGAGGAGCCGGCAAAGGCCGACTCTTGTGCCCACGACAGGCGTGTTCTGAATGTGCACGTAAAACCCTATGACATGACATGACATGACATGAATCCCTCGTCGCGTGCGCTACAACAGCTTGCTCTGACCTGACCTAATCCCTCGTCGGTACATTTTACGCACAAGGGGGCGGGACGTAGCCCAGTGGTAAAGCGCTCGCTTGATGCGCGGTAGGTTTGAGATCGATCCCCGTCAGTGAGCCCATTGGGTTATTTCCCGCTCCAGCCAGTGCACCACGACTAGTACATCAAAGGTATGTGCTATCCTGTCTATGGGATGGTGCATATAAAATATCCCTTGCTGCTAATAAAAAAGAGTAGCCCACGAAGTGGCGACAGCGGGTTTCATACCTCAATATCTGTGTCGTCCTTAATGCTATGTCCGACGCCATATAATCGTAAATAAAATGTGTTGGGTGCGTCGTTAACTAAACCATTCCCTTCCTTTTAAGCACAAACGTTGTTTCTAGATTTTAAAAACAAAATCTCGATGGCGCTTCTGCCCTCATGCTTTATATATGGTGAAAAATAATGTAATAATACTAGAAGGACAATGACTACCTAGCAGGAATCGGGGTGGGGGGGGGGGGGGGGGGGGGGTAGGGGCTGTTGTCCAGGAAATGCGAAAAATTGCCCTTTTCAGATTAAAAGTGTCCTGTTTGTCTTTCTGGAGATAACACCGGCCTCGGTGGCGTCGTGGCAGGCCATCGGTCTACAGGCTGGTAGGTACTGGGTTTTAATCGAGATACCGACTCCAAACCCTGAGTGAGTGCTCCGCAAGGCTCAATGGGTAGGTGTAAACCACTTGCACCGACCAGTGATCCATAACTGGTTCAACAAAGGCCATGGTTTGTGCTATCCTGCCTGAGGGAAGCGCAAATAAAAGATCCCTTGCTGCCTGTCGTAAAAAGAGTAGTCTATGTGGCGACAGCGGATTTCCTCTAAAAAAAAACAGTGTCAGAATGACCATATGTTTGACGTCCAATAGCCGATGATAAAATAAAAAATCAATGTGCTCTAGCGGCGTCGTTAAATAAAACAAACTTTTTACTTTTTCTGGAGATAACATTTTACTTTGCACCGATAACCACTTATTTAAGTATCTGTTCCGATTATAGTGCTACGACCGGCCTCGGTGGCGCAGTGGTTAAGCCATCGGACTACAGGCTGGTAGGTACAGGGTTCGCAGCCCGGCACCGGCTCCCACCCCGGCACCGGCTCCCACCCAGAGCGATTTCTTAAGGGTTCAGTGAATTGGTGTATGGCCACAACACCCTCTTTTTTTTCAGATTAACCACTAACCAACTAACAACTAACCTACTTTCCTGGACAGACAGCCCAGATAGCTGAGGTGTGTGCCCTGTAATTGGATATAAGCACGAAAATAAGTTGAAATGAAAATTGTCACTACCTCCGACACATGTCGTTTGCGCTTGGCGAAATAAAGGGGAGATGGGGGGTTTGTTTCTTTTGTGTCTGTGTGTGGGTGTGCTTATTATTTTTTTTTTTTTTAATTTAATTTTTTTTTTTTTTGGGGGGGGGGGAGAGGGTCTATGCAGGTTTTATGAACTACATCACTAGAGCACATTAATTAATTAAAATATTATAGGCTATTGGATGTTAAACATTTCGTAAGTTTGACACGATGTCTTCACAGGAAATCCGCTACATTTTTTCCCATTAGCAGCAAGGGGCTACTAATGGGAAAAAATGTAGCGGATTTCCTGTCTTTTATATGCACTTTCCGAAGGCAGGATAACCTTTGATATACCGGTTGTTGGGCAGTGATTTGGGATGAGGGGAAAAGAAAGGGATTGTTAGTGTCATGTGGGCAGTTTATATTATTCATAATATTTAATAACATCAACCGTAATATGTGCTTCTAAAATAATGAGCCGGCGGGTATTGTCAAACAAACATTTCTTTCCTTTTCTGTCCCGTCTTGTCCGTTTAGCCCTTCTTCCGGATGTGTCTCTGTATCAGAGATCCCTGTAAGTGGGCCTATTGTGCTATTTCTCGTTCCAACCAGTGCACCACGACTGGTATATCAAAGGCCGTGGTATGTGCTATCCTGTCTGTGGGATGGTGCATATAAAAGACCCCTTGCTACTAATGAAAAAATGTAGTGGGTTTCCTCTCTATGACTGTGTCAAAAATTAGCATATGTTTGACATCCAATAGCCGATGATTAATATATCAATGTGCTCTAGTGGTGTTGTTAAACAAAACAAACTTCTTCTTCTGTATCAGAGTTCATGTGAGTGACATCTCCAACAAACATTCCTTTCCTTTCCTGTCCCGTCTTGTCCTTTTAGCCCTTCTTTCGTATGTGTCTCTGTATCAGAGTTCGCGCGAGTGACATCTCCAACAAACATTCCTTTCCTTTCCTGTCCTGTCTTGTCCTTTTAGCCCTTCTTTCGTATGTGTCTCTGTATCAGAGTTCGTGCGAGTGACATCTCCGATGCCTCTGTGATTGTTTTGATGGTAATAATAACCTGTGTTGTAAAGCAGTCTATTTCCATTATAGACTCATTATCGATTTCGTTTCAGCTGTTCACCTAACATTTCCCGTACCCCGCTCAATCATCATTATAAAGATTGTCCTGCTCTCTGCCAACCAACGAAATTATGTTACTGGAGGTGTCCAATTACAGCCAAACTTGCTTAAGCGGCCACCTCGGTAACAGTCGCCACAAATAAACATTAAAACATTGAATATATGACTGAATGAATGCATGAATGCACGACACCCCAGCACATAAATTCACATCGACTATTGGGTGTGAAACAAAGGTAGGTATATATTTAAAGCATTGACCGTGACCTTTTCTATGTATTTAGAGAAAATCCCTCAAAACAAACTACAATTAGATAAGAAGTTGAATAAAAAATCACTTTTTAAAACATAGTTTTAAATCCAGCTACACTATACTTAAACATTACAATGTCATATCTGCTATATTTGCTATATTTGCCTTGCTATTTGGTTGCAAAGGGGATACCAATCTTCGAAAGAAGTTTATTTTGTTTAAAGACACCACTGGAGCACATTGATTAATTAATCATCGGTTAATAGATTTCAAACTCGTAGTCATGAGAGGAAACCCGCTACATGTTTCCTAATGCAGCATGGGATCTTTTATATGCACTTTGCCACAGACAGGAAAGCACATACCACAAGCTTTGTCCAGTTTTGGTGCACTGGTTGGAACGAGAAATGGGTGCACCGAGGTGGTTCGATCCTGCGACGCAAGCACTTCAAGCGAGCACTCAACCGACTGAGCTAAATCCCACCATCATCTTCGGAAGATGCATTTTGGAATATAGGTGCCATTTACAGAAACATATTTGTCATATTTCCATTGTAGCAATGGAAGCCAACTCAGTTATACGCGCAGGAATTTATGCTAGGAGAGGCGTCTAGAATGGGACGAACGAAGTTTCTAGGTGGATCAAACCAAGCTCTCACGAAAAATACATTAAAAAAGAATATTTGCTTGAGCGGGATGGAGGTTCCACCCCCACCCCCCCCCCCCCCACTCCACCCGCATACGAGCCTGCAACTTGGTACCTACTGGGTAGTTTTTGTGTTTTGAGGTGTGTGTGTGTGTGTGTGTGTGTGTGTGTGTGTGTGTGTGTGTGTGTGTGTGTGTATGTGGTGTATGCGTGAGTGTGTAATGAATAATAAAAATAGCACTTCGGTCGTCAGTATTACTATGACAAATACATGACTTTTCGTTGTGTAGTTTTCAAGATAAAGCAGTCGAATTACAATAACATTGGGAGTGGGGAGGGGGCGGGGGAGGGGGGCGGGGGCGGAACGTAGCCCAGCGGTAAGGCGCTCGCCTGGTGTGCGGTCGGTCTGGAATCGACCTCCGTCAGTGGGCTATTTCTCGTTCCAGTCAGTGCATCAGGCTCTCTAAGATTATAATTATGTTCAAATTTCGAAATCTTTGACATCCAATAGCCGATGATAAATAAATCAATGTGCTTCAGTGGTGTCGTTAGTCAAAACGGGCGGGACGTAGCCCAGTGGTAAAGCGTTCGCTTGATGCGCGGTCCGTCTGGGATCGATCCCCGTCGGTGGGCCCATTGGGCTATTTCTCGCTCCAGCCAGTGCATCACGACTGGTATATCAAAAGCCTGTCTGTTGGATGGTGCATATAAAAGGTCCCTTGCTGCTAAAATCGATAAGAGTAGCCCATTAAGTGGCGACAGCGGGTTCCTCTCTCAATATCTGTGTGGTCCGACACCATATAACCGTAAATAAAAAAAAAACATATGTTGAGTGCGTCGTTAAATAAAACATTTCCTTCCTTCGTTAGTTAAAACAACCTTTAACTTTACAATACGATGCCGTGTCGCTTACACTCGATGGTCTAATTAATATTTAACAAAGTCTAGGGAGGGAGTGTACTTTTTTGTCTAACCATGAAACCTGCCGTGTTGAGCTTAGCTTAGCTTAGTAACTGGTTTAACGTGTCCATATACCACTAGGGTTTCGAACACGCCTATCCCGAGTCCGGCCTCCGATAGGATCGGGGGTCTGACTCGGGACAGGGATAACCTAACAAATAGGGGAAATTTTGAATATTAACGCCAAAAGTATAAAAAGGGGAGAATTGGGGTTAAAAAGTTTTCGCTTCGCCCTTAAAGAAAAATATCAACATTCCTAACCTATATCAATTATTAATATAATATATTTTCGGCGCAAATTTAGATGGGCTGGTCTAAAATTAATAATAATTCTTAAACAATATTCATTAAGCCCATGGGAGGTTAAGTGGAAAGGGGCTGCCAGTCATATTTTAAACATTGGTGTGACCAGGTGAGAGTGTTGAAGTAACTGGTAAGTGAATTCAGTCTGGCGATTAAGTTCCAAGAGAGTGTTGAAAACGCACACCTGGTTTCAACAGTTTCCGGTAACACTAATTTACCAACGGAAATTAGACGGTGGTCAAATAAACCTTTGATAATGGATTGGTGAAGTTAATAGGATTAAATACCAGTCTTTACTTAAAGGCATACTGTCACAGATTTAAGAACCTTATTTCTAAATTTTTTTATAATAAATGAACATTACATTAATATTTGGAAACCAAATCTAGCTATCGCATCACCTTAACTGAACCACAATGGGGTAAAATCCATGTCAACCCTATTGACAATATTAGTTTTTTGAATTATAGACCATTGCCATAATTCAATCATTTTTACGAAACATCATTAATAAGAGGAGTATGGTGGCTACGCAGATGGTTGATTTAGGGACAAATAAAATTTATATATTTTTAGGTAATACTTTGTTAGGCTATTTTTTTTTTCTTTCTTTTCTTTTCTTTTCTTTTCTTTTTCTTTCTCTTTCTTCCTTTTCGCTTTTGTTCTTATTAGTACAATAGGAGGGCAACTGTCTTTTGTATTTCCTTAACTCTCCAGTGACCATTTGAAAAGAAAAAGCGATTACATGTTTTTATGTTCCCCAGCGGGACCTTCATTTCCTGCAACCACGAAATGAGGAACAGTCCAGGGAACATATTTTTGATTAGTGAGACTAAAGATGTATTACTAACTAACTCGAGCCTGGATATTTGGTTCTGAAGCCGGTGGAGGGATACGAACTCATCATCTATCACCCTTGAAGTAAAAGAAAGAAAGAAAGAAATGTTTTATTTAACGACGCAACTCAACACATTTTATTTACGGTTATATGGCGTCAGCCATATGGTTAAGGACCACACAGATTTTGAGAGGAAACCCGTTGTCGCCACTACATGGGCTACTCTTTCCGATTAACAACAAGGGATCTTTTATTTGCGCTTCCCACAGGCAGGATAGCACAAATCATGGCCTTTGTTGAACCAGTTATGGATCACTGGTCGGTGCAAGTGGTTTACACCTACCCATTGAGCCTTACGGAGCACTCACTCAGGATTTGGAGTCGGTATCTGGATTAAAAATCCCATGCCTCGACTGGGATCCGAACCCAGTACCTACCACCCTGTAGACCGATGGCCTAACCACGACGCCACCGAGGCCGGTTAGAGTCCAATAGGAGGGCAACTGTCTTTTGTATTTCCGTAGCTCTCCAGTGATCATTTGAAAAGAAAAAGTGATTACATGTTTTTATGTTCCCCAGCGGGACCTTCCATTTCCTGCAACCCAATTTATTTACGATAGTTTGACACCCAATAGCCGATGTATTTTTCGTGCTGGGGTGTCGTTAAACATTCATTCATTCATTCATTCATTTATTCATTCCTGCAACCACAAAATGAGGACCTGTTTTTTTTTTTTTTTTTTTTTTTTTTTTTTTTTTTTTTTTTTTTTTTAGGAAGGCGAAGCTATGATAAGAATAGTAATATTATATCATGACATCTAATATGACCAAGTAACTTAATAACATAATAGACCTTCTGTATGTCATTCACTCGATTTGCGTCGTCTCCTCATTGTTGCGGTTACTAAAATACATTGGTTATCAGTAATGTATTTGTTTTAATGTATGTATTTGTATTAATCATAACATTGGCCGATTAAAAACGCAAGCACGCACACAGGCAAGCGTATGACGAAAACAAGTGAACATTAATTATCTTTAAAACGCTTTTTCACGATGTATAATTTATGTATATATATATGTTTATCCACTGAATATATAAACACGCACTTCTAGGGGCGTCCGGGAGTATACTCCCAGTAAAATGTAGAACACTTGATTCCAGACATTTTTTTTACTCTGCGCAAATGGGATGTCAATATTGAATTTTTTTTCTCTGGGAAATAACCCCCTATCCCATCCCCCACCCGTCCCCATCATGGGCTCGCCTCGTCGGGCTACTCCCACCACACGAATTCCGTCTGATTCAAAGTCGACCCCACCCCACCCCCGACTTAAGTATTTTTGGCATCTTTAAATACATGTGGGGAAGGGCCAGAGGGGTGGGGTTGGAGTGAAAGAGGATGCATTACCTGAGTGCAAATTAGTCGCTTTCACATCATTGAATAACTAAATTTGTCACGCAAGAAGCTAAAATCTGGGAAATAGCCTCAACACACATAATATAAACAAGGCATGTAGCTAGATCCTCGCCCCCAGCCGACTCCCTCGGGTACGCCGTGCCTTACGTACGTACCGTATGCTAGTGTCAGACTATCAATTGTCACGACGAAGTTGGCCAACTCGATGGTTGCGCTGTAATTTTCCCAACTCCCGAATTTTGATATGTGCGCTCAGATTAACAACTAATGGGTTGTACGACTAGAATTTAGTTGTAAGAGCGCCTAGACTAGCAACTGGACAGTCGTAGAAGTCATGAGAGCAGAAAGTTGACCAACTTTCTGCTGGAAGTTGGTAATCTGAACCTAGCATACGATTAAATTTGGGCCTAGTTACGCGCCTGATTAATTTAAAAAAAATACTGAAAATACACCCCAAAAAAACTGTATCCACTCATCTCTATCACCACCACTATCCTCAAAACGACTATGATGACATCATAAACGAATGACGTACATAACTTAGAGTGACATCACAAGTTTACATAAAAAATCGTATTCGGAAAAACACCATGAAATGGTCTATTTATTATATACATATTTCCCAATTTTAACAATATCTTTCGCTTTTTGGTAATATCTTTCGCTTATCCTATCGAAAACACGTAACGTCATGATATATTTCTTCCTATGGAACTTTGCCAGAATATTTACTTGACCATAGACTTTTAAAAAGAAATTTGAATAAAAATTATCTTTATTAACATTTATTTAACAATACTGCGGTGCAAACATACCTGACAACGCGATCCTCTAGAAACTCTCACAAAAACAAAACGAGTCGGAACGCCGTTAAATTCTTACACTTACACTCGATGACACTACATTGTGTCATCATTATGCAGCTTCGTATTCAATTGGTTTTATATATTTTGTCGTAATTGCACTTCGTATCATTTTTTTATAGGTACCGTTGTTTAAATTACATTTTTTATTTTTTACATTCGGTCAGATGCATTGGCAATCATCAAATTTAAATACGAAGAAACGAGACAAAGGGAGATAATTTAATCATGCACTTTTACAAAAAAGTAAATAAGATTTCTATATTTTCACTGTAGCTAAAATACAGTGAAAATATGACTTTTCACCGGATATGACTTTTATGGTTTCCGTAGATCTATATATTTCATTGCTATGTATATAATAATATGTTCTATTTTACAGTTTATATCACACAAAATAATACCAAAAAGGGCTGCTTTTCAGATCAATGACCAGAAATCGCTGCTAAATTATAGAAGCGACTAACATTAAGGGACAGTACAGTGCAGGACGCACATTAAGTCAGTATTTTTCTTAATGTGCAGGGCGAGTTGCTTCCCTCTATTTAGCAAATTTAAAATGACGGGGATTTTTTTTTTATGTTGTTGGATATTTTATTTTGTTAATAACGATGAAAGTACTTCAATCGGGATTTAGTGAGTACGGTAGGTTATACATTTTTGGCTTGTGTGTCTATATATAGGGTATGCGACAATATTCGGACACTTTATACGTCCGTTCGGACTAGGGACAGTACTGTTGCACGTTTAGGAAGGAGGAAAGGAAGGTTTCATTTTATGACGCACTCAACACATTTTAATTACAGTTGTATATGGTATTGGATGCACGTTCAGGTGATCGATCGCTCGCGATGTGTGTTTGCGTGTGCGTGTGCACGGCCCCCACTTTCTAGTTCCTACACCCGTGATCGAACGAAATCAATCTTGGGAGCGGCCTTCTGAACCGACCGCTGGTACGGTGCAGTTCGCTACCAAATGATCGCACCCACCTGATGGGTAGGGGTTGTGTCAAGTCGCACCCTTCAGATCCCACCACTGATAAACACATTGAAGGAATTTCCATCCACTTTCCCGCTGATACATTTACATTTTAAAATGAGCATTAATGATTTGAATATCTTCAGAAGTTTGTGTTGTTTAACGACACCACTAGAGCACATTTATTAATTAATCATCTGCTATTGGATGTCAAACATTTGGTAATTCTGACATAGTCTTAGAGAGGAAACCCGCTACATTTTTCCATTAGTAGCAATAGATCTTTGATATGCACCATCCCACAGACAGGATAGCACATACCACGGTCTTTGATATACCAGCCGTGGTGCACTGGCTAGAGCGAAAATAGCCCAATGGGCCCACCGACGGGAATCGATCCCAGACTGACCTTGCATCAAGCGAACGCTTTACCACGGCGTTACGTCCCGCCCCTGAATATCTTCAGAGGAATCGTATTGTCGGAACCCAGTCCTATATATATATAAGTATATATACTTCGTCTCGACCGCTAATGGCCACAACCCATTATACCCTACCCTATCCTCCACCAAAACGACTAATTTTATTTATTTATTTATTTATTTATTTATTTCTTTCTTTCTTTCTTTCTTTCTTTCTTTATTTCTTTATTCTTTATTTATTTATTTTATTTTTTATTTTTTAAAGTTTATTTCCATGAAATTATTCTTTATTTGTTAACTACTTATTTATTAGTTTTTTTATCTGGTGTGTTTATTTGTTTGTGTGTGTGAGAATAAAATCCGATGAAAACCAGTCAAGTTGTTCGCGAGCGTTCTTTCTTCTGAACACGCCACATAATATTAATAGAGTATTATATCTATTGATCGAATAAATCAGGGTAAAAAAAAAATCCGGAAGCTCAGAAGACGTTTTTGAAATCGTATATGATATTTTCTATTCGTGCTTGATGTAGCACATTCAGGTTCTGACAGAATTATTTCCTGACGGATATTTGGCAGCTACCAACTAACCAGACCACTGACATCTCGCAGGTCATTGTCTGTGGTCGTGTATATCGCACTAATCGAATTACGCACATGTATGTTGCTTAGCGATCTTTCGATTAATCGAATGCACCGAGCATGGCTCCCTTGATCCGGTTGATCAATTAATCGAGTACAAATTCCATCACTGATTCTCGTAGAGTATTATACAGAGTTATTTCCCTTCTGGTTCCCCTAGAAACTAGGAACGAGTATCTTTGAAATTTAATTTGGTTTCTTGTTATTAAAGGCATATTGTCACAGACCACTGGCTTATTTAATGGTTTAACAGAGTATTACCTGAACAAAAATAATTTATTTGTCCATAAATGTACTTTATTCAACAATCTTCATAACCACCATACTCCATTTATTAATGACATTTTGTAAAAATAATTGAATTATGGCAATGGTCCATAATTCAAAAACTAAAATTGCCGAGAGGGATGACATGGATTTCATTCCAACATGGTTCAGTTAAGGTGATGCGATAGCTAGATTTGGTTTCCAATAATTAATGTAATGTTTATTTATTATTAATTTTTTTTAGAAATAAGGTCCTTAAATCCGTGACAGTATGCCTTTAAAGTAGGCCCAGTGGTTAAGGTATTGGAAATTCTGATAGTTGTTCTGGTCTTATGATATCTTTTGTTGAGGACCAGTGTCAGATTGAAAACGGACCCCTTTGCCCGTCCCCCATCCCCCACGTTAAACCAAATGACCCAGGTAGCATTGGGGACCGTTCAACAATTACGTTTTTGCTAAAGTTAATACATTAATTTTATGCTACACATCACCCAATCCAATGTAAAAGTTCTGCAGGTTTCTACTCACTATACCCCCACTTCCTTCTCTACCCCTTCTCTTTTTCTTCCTCTTTGTTCGTCTATATACGTATGTTGTATTTTAACATGTGTGCACTTGTAAAACGCAGGAGGAGGTCTTAATATAAGCTAAACATGTTGACCAATCCTAATATGTTTTGACAAAATATATTTATTAAAACCAAACAATTATGTAATACTCTAAGGAGAGAGAGAATTTTGAGATTCATGACGAAACAAACCGCAGAGATTTACGTAATGTTTTTAAAACAGTTGTCTGTGTGTCTCTCTCTTGTCAATCTTTTTGTAAATTATTATTATTATTTTTTATTTGTCTTTTACGAAGTAAAATGCAGCCAGTTATTGCTATTTTGTTCATTGACAAATTATTTTCTATCTAGTATTTATTACTAAAACCAAAGGAATGTAAGGTAAATAAAAACAAAATATCCACTAATGTTGGACAAATTACGTCATAAAGGCAGGGAAAAGGGGTACTGCTAAGCTCTATGTAAATGTGTGTGCGTGTGTGCTTGTGTGTGTGTGTGGTTTTAACGTTAGGCCACCAAAATATATTACTGGTCTCTGGTCAGCGCGCGCGTCGATGTTGACGCTCAAGGTCAAACTTGTCTTCACATTTACCACGATTAAGCTACAACAGCGCCATCTTTACCAAAGAAACTGCCGTGCCGCCTCTACTAATACTATTGTGACGAATTAAACTTAAAATGTTTGAATCTGGATTACAACACTTATGCATATTAGCATTACTACTAAACAGTTACGTATAGTGTTGTAAACAAATGACTATGCATTTTTACATGGATTACAACTAATATTGTGGATAGAGTGATGGAAATATATTATTTGGTGAAACAGTTTCAGACCTGCTCAGTTTGCCCGATTATCTCTATCGTGTTTGCCCGATTTTGAAGATTTGCTCCAGCAATGGGGGTTCGGGGGCAAGTGTCCCCTGCCCCCTATCTCGTACGCTTATGGGTCTGACAAGGGTAAGCACAATTCAATGTCGGTGTCTCTTTTACAAACGTAATAGTAAGCCAGGGCTTCTAGAATCAGTGATTTTAAATATTTACTAGCCACGATTAAAAATTCACTAGCCCTACTTTACTTTAAGTTAATACAATTTTACTAAATAACAGCAATTATCTGCTATGTCACCTAAAAAGGGAGATAGAGCTTAAAAACACTAACACTGGGGGCTGAGGTGGGGGCAGGGTATTCATATTTACAAAATAGACTGCAACATTAACTAAAAAAAATTCACTGGCCTTCGGGCATGGCTATAGTAGTTATTTACTAGCCCAACACTGAATATCACTAGCCATGGGAGTGGGGCTACCATAATCTAGAAGCCCTGAGTAAGCGTTTTAAAACAACTTGATGATAACGACGGTACCGGAACTTTCCAGTTCTTATTTTTGTACAAAAAAAAACCCAGAGAGAAAAGTTTCGGGTGTATGTGGGTGGGAATGTGTTTCTTTAATCCTGCCCTAAATAATGTTTTTAAAATCAGTACACCATGACGGATATATTAAGGTACCGTGATATGTGTCTCTACCTATGCTTGTAAACGATCTCTTGTTGCCATTCCATGGGAGTAGCTTATTGGGGGAACATTTTGTTTTCAGTTTGAAAATTGATTTTCAACTAGTATTTCTGATTATGAGCCTTTCAGGGTCCGAACTCATAAACGTACGAGACAAGGGGGCAACACTTCAAATTCAGGCAAACATGATAGAGATATTCGGGCAAAATGTGCTAACCTGGGACCTTTTACATTTTTTTGTCCATCATTCCACCTCCAAAATTAGTTGTAATCCATATAAAAATACATAGCGGTTCGTTTGCAACCCTGTTGAGCTGTTTGGTAGTAATGCTACTATGAATAAATGTTGTTATCCATATTCGCAGATTTTCGTTTAATTCGGGCAAAAACAAGCCCCCAGCACCTACGTAGTTAATCAAAATATTGTTGATAAAGGATGCTGTCTGGTTTCTTCCTGTAACGTGCAAACAAAACGTAGGAAGCGCGTACGCCTATTTCCGTAATGTATTGATATAGATGAAGATTATGGATTGCTATTTTACTATCTGTGTAAAGCATATTTGTCTCTGCGGGACTGTAATGCTATTCGCTTCAATTAGTGCGATCCAAATCTTTCAAAATATGCCATTATTGTGTACGTGAATTACGAATACCAAACATGCAGCTAATGGAGTGCTTTACATATTTTATGTAACAAAAAAACAACAACCCCTGATCGTATGCCTTTAAATAGCTGAGAAGCACAAAACATGATCAGTTGACACTAATATTTAACGAACTTTTTGTTTTGAATACATATTTGTAGTTGTTGATTTTTTTTTATTGATTTTTTTTTGTAATTGTAGTTTGTGTTTGTTTAGTTTTGTTTGTTTTTTGTGGGTGGGTGTTTGTTTTGTTTGGGGGGGGGGGGGGTGGGGGGGGGGATGATGGGGTCTTTTGTTAGCCGTTTGAGAGTTTAGACGGTTATATTGTTGTTCCATACCATCAAAGATATAGAGAATATTACATGAGCGGCTTTAGATACCGTGTATCTTACAACGAGATGTTTAACAACGAGTTTTAAGATAAATGGTATCTAACGGACACGAGGGGTGGGACGTAGCCCAGTGGTAAAGTGCTCGCTTGATGCGCGGTCGGTTTGGGATCAATCCCCGCCAGTGGGCCCGTTGGGCTATTTGTCGCTCCAACCAGTGCTCCACGACTGGTACATCAAAGGCCGTGGTATGTGCTATCTTGTCTATGGGATGGTGAATATAAAAGATCCCTTGCTTCTGCTAATCGAAAAGAGTAGCCCATGAAGTGGCGACAGCGGTTTTCCTCTCTCAATATCTGTGTGGTCCTTAACCATATGTCAGACGCCATATAACCGTAAATAAAATGTGTTGAGTGCGTCGTTAAACAGTAGTATTCTATTTCTTACCTGTTTTCAGAAAACAGTCTTAAAATAAATTTAAACTCCTTTTCCAACTAAAACCTATATACGGCCCTTGCGTTTATAGTTAACTTGTGCGTCACAAACAAGTCAATTTCAGGTTAACTTGTACGTCATATCTAGTGATCGATTCGACCGTGTGTTTTTTTTCATTGGATGGTATGGCATTGGTGACCAGGGCCCCGTTCCACGAAGCGATCTTAGCCCTAAGGTTACCTTAAGCGCATAGCTACCCTATGCACTTAAATTTATCTTAGGGCTAAGATCGCTTCGTGGAACGGGGCCCTTGTCATCACCTAGGCGCAGCCAGTCGTATGTCTTGAAATTGTAATCGCACGTATGTATGTTAACACTATAATATGAGTTATCAAAAATAACGAATAATTTTCTAACCAACGGATGTGTAAGAAAACTCCATATCTAAAACAGGGCACTTTTGCATACCACCGAGTAGTGTCAGAGGCCAAAGATCCCCACTCTAATATTACAATAACTCTAAGTTTGACGTTAAAAAAAAAAACCTTTACATTGATCCTTTCGAGTTCACCGACAACAAATATTTTACACGATAATAACGAATAGACACACAGCAGGAAGAAACAATAATCCTGTGTTTCACGCTACATTGATAATTTGCGAGTTCACCTGTAACAAATATTTCACATATTGACCACTAATACACACACTGCAGGACGAAACCCGTCAGTACCTATGTAGTTAACCAAAATGTTGTTGAAAAAGGGTGCGTTCAGGTTTCTTCCTGTTTCGTGTGATTTACTGGTGAATGTGTGAAATATTTATCAGAGAACTTGAAAATGATCAACGTAATGGTGCTGAACGTCAAGCATAAGATTATTATTATTGCATTAATTAAAGCGGGACTCTTTTTCTATGCACAAATCTCGTGTTTTCGTTATAGAGTTATCTCTAACGGTAGGCAGCGATTCAATGACAACTGCCCAAATGTTTGTCTGGCTTATGGATAGCTTATTCTTTGTGTATGTGTGTGTGTGTGTGTGTGTGCGTGCGTGTACGTGCGTGTGTGTGTATGTATGTGTATGTGTGCGTGTCTCTGTGTGTGTACTTCCCGACAGACAGTACAGCACATACCATGACATTTGATATACCAGTCGTGGGGCACTGGTTAGGACGGGGAAAAACACAAATCGGAAATTGGCACACTTAAGAGGTTCGATCCTGGACCCAAATCACTTCAGGCAACTTCTCTAGATATCGACTGAGTTGAATCCCGCACCACTGTCATAATTATATATCAAATGTGCGTACATTTAAAACTACGGTAACACAAAAACACACAGAAATATTTAATATTTTCAAAATTCTTACCTTCGGGATTTGTCTGATCAATGTAGAGAGGACAAGAAATCGCGGCGGTCATTCCGGGGAGGGTATCGTCAAAACACCCAAACCCGTCCCAGGTCCGGGGACAGTGCGGGGTGAGCGGGTCGGTGGGTGGGCGAGACATCTGACGGTCGCAGCAGGAGATTGCCTTCTGACAGCACATGGTCCACCTCTGACAGTCAACGTCACTCAACGTCCGACAGATGTCTCGCGCCACGCTGACGTTATCTATATCCGGGTGGAACACCGTGCCCGCGGGGTACCGCGCCACGCTTGACCGATACACCAGTTCCTGCCCTGTCGGCCAATTCGGCGACAACTCCTGTTCCCCTTTAAAGAGGTAAGTGTAGCACAGGGAACAAGTTAGCAGTTTGAAGGTTTCCACAGGGTAGAACCCGTACCGATCTCGGCATACCTCCAGCATGGCCGAGAGACTGGGGGGAAAAAAACCCCAGAAAAACAAAAACAAAAACCAAGAAGAAAAAACAAGAAAAAAGATGGTCCGTGAAAAATTTCCGACCTTGTCCGAGTACTACCGATGGAATTAATCAACTGATCGTTGGAACTCGTCACAAGAGTTTCGTCAAGAAACTCTCATTCGTTCATTCTTTGCGATACGAATGCAGGAGGCGTTTCGAACATGAGTCGTCGTATTGATCGAGATTTCAAACTTCATTGTACGTACGCCTTAGCCTTATTATTATTCGTTGGTTTTTTTTCTCTCTCTCTCTACATTTTCTCTCCTTTGTCGTCGACACACGTTCTGTATACAAATAGGAGCGGGATGTACGTCAGTGCTACAGCGCTGGCCCAAGATACGATGGGAGTTAGGACTGATCCCTCATGGTGGACCTTTTGGGGGGGGTTTCCCGTTCCAACCAGTGCCCTACGACTAATGTTCAAAGACAGCTGTATTTTTTGCTTTCTGTTTAAGAGCGAACAAAATTTATTGTACTGGGTTTGTTTTTTGTTTTTGTTTATGTGAGGGGTTTTTTTTAAAATTCCATATGCATCGCTCGCCCGAGGCACGATGGGAAATGGGGTCGATTCTACTTGGTGGAGTATTCCCGTTCCAACCAATGTTCCACGACTGGTATATTAAAGGCCGTGTATTTTCTGCCACGTCTACAGAAATGTGATTGTAAAACAGACCGTGCTATTTAAATGAGAGAAATAACTTCAGTGGCGACAGTGCCAATATTTGTCTTTAGGGGCAGATGATGATGATAACTAGTTTAACGTGCCCATATACCACTAGGGTTTCGAACACGCCCATCCCGAGTCCGACCTCCGATAAGATCGGTGGCCTGACTCGGGATGTGGGGGGGGGGGGGGGGGGGGGGTTAGTGTTGAAAATGGGCAGAATTTTGAAAATAGCAATTAGTAAAAAGGTTAATAGAATAATTTAAAAAAAAATAATAACAATAAAAAAAAATTTACAAGCCAAAAATAAAAAGAATTGACTGCTCGGCCGAATATTTATATAATTTGGAGCATTTTAGAAGGACAGTCCAAAAATAAATAAGAGAAAGAAGAGAGGATCGGACTATTTAATAATATTTAAAAGAAAAGTAATTTCGACATAAAATTTTGAACGAAGGTCTAAATGTTTAAAGTCCACTCTATATGTCCACGTGAGTGGCCTCGTTAAGGCCGTTTGGGTGCACAGCTTATAGGGACGAGATGGGTGTGGAGGTTGGCCTACGGCGAACTGATGAGCGGAGAACCGGCAAAGGCGGGGATGAAGTGCTTCCATCTCTGGTCGGCGAGGATGGTTATAACACTCCGGTAGTCGTTGCCGAAAAGGGCCTTGACGATCCTGTGGATGGTGTGGCTATCCATCTCTCTAACTAGGACCGCTTGTCGGTAGACTCCTTCTCGGCGCTGAGTTAGTACCAACCCCGTCTTGCCGGCTGTAGACTTGATGGTGTGTAGCTCGTAAGCGCTTCCATCAGGCAGTTTTTTAAGCTCTGGTTCCACTAGTCCGCCCATCAGTGATGCCGGATCCGAGGTGTCCCCCTGCACGAACTTCAGGAAGCCAGACCTGATTTTCCCGATCTGAACTTTCCAGACGGCTTCCGAGTCGGAGGGGGACGGTGCCTGTGAAGGTGGAGGTCTTGCCTTGTCAGGCTGGTCGCTCGGCTGAGCGACGGCCTTCCTCTTCGCAACGGCTCCTGCCCGGACCGCCGCCTTCCGAAAAATGGCAAGACTGGTGACAGTGGCCAGTTACGTGTAGGCGGTGACGTAGAGGGAGATGGAGGTCCGTCTGCGGGCGTCTCGCACATCGGCGCGTTGAGAGCATCCCTCGGTGTTGACGGCGGGTCCGGATGAGCTAGTCCTTTCGTCTTGGGCCGAGCCGGGGGCGGCGACGCAGAAGGGACCGCCGCTGGCGGTTGAGCCGCCAGTTTTGTTCCCCCCTGAGCCGCTCCTGGCGCACGTTTCTTCTTCCTCCGTCCTCTTCCCTTCCTCTTCTGCGAGTCCGAGTGGCCGTAAACCAAAGTCACGGTTGCCCGTGACCCGGTGTACGCGACGCGAAACTCCAGCAGTGATCCAAAGCTTGCAATCAATCCCCCCAGGTGGGGTGGCAAGTCGAGAGCACAGGCGACAGCGTGCAGCTTCATCGAGAGTTAGCTTGGAGGGGCAGAACGAAGCGCAGTGGTAAAACGCTCGCTTGCTGCGCGGTCGGTTTGTGATCGATCCCCGTCGGTAGGCCCATTGGGATATTTCTAGTTCCAGGAGGTGCACCACGACTGGTATATCAAAGGCCGTGGTATGTGTTATCATGTCTGTGGGGCAAAATGCATATAAAAGATCCCTTGCTGCATTAGGAAAAATGTAGCGGGTTTCCTCTGATAACTACGAGTCGGAATTACGAAATGTTTGACATCAGATAGCCGATGATTAATTAATCAATGTGCTCTAGTGATGTCGTTAAACAAAACAAGCAAACATTTGTTTTTACTATTTAAGCGTGACAGTAACCATATACACCGAACAAAAAACAAAGAAGAAAAAAGCGATCCCACAGGCAGGATAGCACATACCACGGCCTTTGATATCCCAGTCGTGGTGCACTAGCTGGAACGAGAAATAACTCAATGGGTCCACCGACGGGGATCGATCCTAGACCGACCGCGCATCAGGCGTGTACTTTACCACTGGGGTACGTCCCGCCCCCTTTACCGAAGTAATTATATTATTGGGGGGGGGGGGTAAATCGCGTTTCTTATGTTAATCAGTATGAGGCGAATTTACAAGGAAGGAAGGAAATGTTTTATTTAACGACGCACGTAACACATTTTATTTACGGTTATATAGCGTCGGGCATATGGTTATTGACCACACAGATATTGAGGGACGAAACCCGCTGTCGCCACTGTTTTTCGATTAGCAGCAAGCGATATTTTATATGCACCATCCCACAGACAGGATAGTACATACCACGGCCTTTGTTACACCTGGTCTGGAGCACGGGCTGGAAGGGGTAATAACCTAATGGGGCCACCAACGAGGATCGATCCTAAACTGACCGCGCATCAAGTGAGCGCTTTACCACGGGTCTACGTCTCGCTCCCACCCCACCCCTTCCTTGAATTTACAAAGTCTGTTTATGTCTTACACGCGTGTAACTACATACATT
Source organism: Gigantopelta aegis (assembly GCF_016097555.1). Taxonomy (NCBI): domain Eukaryota; kingdom Metazoa; phylum Mollusca; class Gastropoda; order Neomphalida; family Peltospiridae; genus Gigantopelta; species Gigantopelta aegis. Next base: position 36,255,006 of record NC_054707.1, on the reverse strand, counting down.
TACAATGCTTATACCGCTGCGTTAAAGAAAAAAACAAAAAAACAGGCTTCGTAAATTCTGCCCTCTATGTTTGATACCAAATAGTCGTTAAAATATCGTGCTGGTGTGTCTCTGAGAAAACATTTGTCTTCCTTTTGTTTCTTTCGGGGAGGGTGGGGGGGGGGGTGGGGGGACGGGGACGATACGTAGCCCAGTGGAAAAGCGCACGCCTGATGCGCGGTCGGTCTAGGATTGATCCCCGTCGGTGGTCCTATTAGGATATTTTTCGTTCCAACCAGTGCACCACGACTGGTATATCAAAGGCCGTGGTATGTGCTATCCTGTCTGTGGGATGGTGCATATAAAATATCCCTTGCTACTAATAGAAAAAAAAATGTAGCGGGTTTCCTCTCTTTGACTGTGTCAAAACGACCATGTGTTTGACATCCAATAGCCGATGATTAATAAATCAGTGTGCTCTAGTGATGTCAAACAACACAAACCTGGGTTTTTTTTCCTTTTCTTTATTGTTTAAACTAAATCCATAACAAATTATATGGGTGCAAGCTGGCCATTTGAATTAAGGTTCAAAAGCGTCCTTACATGTACACGTATGCACGGGTCAGACTGACCAGAATGTTTGTTTAGTGAGTTTTTAAATATGTAGAATATAACTTTGAAAATTAAACTAAATACTGTAGCCACTTTGTATAAAGTTTAGCAGTTGGCAAATTTTGCAATTTGATTATTTTTGCACATACACACACACACGCACGCACACACACACATGCACGCACACATGCACGCACACGCACGCATGCACGCACGCATAATAATAATAATATTAAATAAAAAATAACTAAATAAAAAATTAAAAAATCCCTCGGGCGCAGAATACTCTGAACGTATTTATGAAGTTGTTTGATCTAGAGTCAAATATTATGATACAAACTTATTGTTACAATTTTCTCCCATTGAAGATCCCCCCCCCCCCCCCCTAGTTTGACTCGCTTAATAACATGTCGTCTTCGCATTAAAATCAATTTTGAGCGGGTTCCAGTATTATTGTACGAGACGCCGCAGAAACACCTTACTACTTTGTTCTTTCGTCATGATACATTAAACCATTAAAACATTTTGTTTGATCTCTTGTATCTAAAGCCAGTAAAACTGACTGTCTGATTAAATACTTGTTTACATAGACGGGTGGTGGAATGGGAATTCGATTTGTCTTTTCATCTGATGCAATTTTAGTCCGATTGGCTAATTCGGTATCAGTATTGATTGCGGAAGTTCACGTAATCCTAAAATACACCGGATAGAATTAAACAGTAAAAGTTTGTTTTTGTTTAACGACACCACTAGGGCACATTGATTTATTAATCATTAATTATCGGCTATTGAAGAAAATAATATCATGAGTGAAGTCCAGGCTGCTTTTCGTAAAGGCTACTCCACAACAGACCACATATTCACCTTACATAATTTGATAGATATCTTGAAAAAAAGAAAAAAGAAGTTGTACTGCGCGTTTGTTGATTTTCAGAAAGCTTTCGACATGGTTTCACGAACTAATCTATGGCAAAAAGTTATTATATAATAATATAAACGGCAAATTCTTTAGAATCATACACCAGATGTACCAAGGCCTTAAATCACTTATATATGTAAACAACCAACACTCCGGACTATTTCCATGCAACAACGGTATCCGGCAAGGCGAAAATTTATCACCTGTTTTATTTTCTTTATATTTAAATGATTTAGAAGACTACTTATTCAATCATGGATGTGAAGGGCTTTCCCCTATCCCAAATAATCCCGAAAACCCAATTGACGTTGGTCTTCAACTTATCTGTCTGCTATATGCTGATGATACAGCCCTCTTAGCAACAACTGCATCTGACCTACAGCATACGTTAAACACCTTTTATGAATATTGCAAGACATGGAAACTTAAAATTAATATCACTAAAACGAAGGTAATTATTTTTAACGGTACAGCTAAAGACTACAGACATATTTTCAAGATAGGAAACACTGCTTTAGAAAACATTAAAGAGTATAAATATCTAGGAATTACATTTACTAATAAAAATAACTGCCGAATTACAAAGATGAGACTTAAACAACAAGCTACCAAAGCAATGTATTTTGTACTTGCAAAAGCCAAAGAACATTTTCTGTCAGTCGACTGTAAACTTAAAATGTTCGACTCGATGATCCTTCCATTTTTACTACATGGGTGTGAAATTTGGGGACATGAGAAAACTGATATCTTAAACGCTGTCCAAATAAAAATTTTTTCAGACATATTTTACCAGTAAAAAAATCGACACCACTATTTATGTTATATGGAGAGCTGGGGAGAATGCCTATCGAGCTAACTATATACAGACGAATGGTCTGTTATTAGGCACGAATTGTATCGGGGAAACAATCTAAACTATCTTTCTTATTATATAGAGCAATGTTATTAGACCATCTTAGCAATAATACCAATTATAACTGGATCACTACAGTAAAAAAATATCCTGAATAATTTAGGAATGAGCGATGTCTGGCTTTCCCAATCTTTTGTATCAGTTAAGGTCCTCTCTCAACAAATAAAAAATAGACAATATGACCAATATTTACAAACATGGAGTAACGAAATAGAACTCTCATCGAAAGGCACTACATACAGATATTACAAAGAACACCTCAGTCTAGAAAAATATTTTACAGTTATCCCTGAAAAGATGTGGACAATTATTTTGAAATTCAGATTATCTAATCACTATTTGCCTATTGAAACCGGACGCTGGAATAACATACCTAAGAAAGACAGGCTATGTAACCTATGTGATGAAATAGACATTGGTGACGAATACCATTATATTTTCGTCTGTAAATATTTTCATGATTCCAGGGTCCAGTTTCTACATCCATATTATTATACACGACCAAATACTTTCAAATTCAAACAACTCATGAACAGTAAACGAATCAGTGTATTAAAGAATTTATCAAAATTAATAAATGTTATTACTAATATCTTTAAACGCTCAAAATGCACCCAAACTAACAGTATTTAAGGATTGTACTGTTTATACTGGAAAATAACTTATTTACTGCATATATTGTCAACCACCATCTTGTCATGTGTATATTGTGAAGTGAATGTGTGTACATATATACATTTATATTGTAAAATCCCAAATTCTTCATGTATATATATATATATATATATATATATATATATATATATATATATATATATTCCTATTATATTATTCCTTTATATTATGTAGCCCTCCTATGCCGTTGCTGAACGGCCAGAGTGTAAATAGATTCTGTTCTGTTCTGTTCTGGATGTCAAACATTTGGTAATTTCGACATATATATATATATATATATATATATATATATATATATATATATATATATATATAGTCTTAGAGAGGAGACCCGCTACATTGTTCTATTAGTAGTAAGGGATATTTTATATGAACCATCCCACAGACAGGACAACGCATACCACGGCCATTGATATACCAGTCGTGGTGAGAATAAAATAGTGACATGCATCCAAGTTTGTTATTCATACTGGCCCACTTTCATGTAACCAGGGAGTAAATATGCAGCTGGAATAAATTTCTTAATAAAGTGATGAGAAAAGTACTGTTATTTTCAGAATTTAGATTGCTTTTTGTTGGGTGCTTGGGTTTTTCTCTAAGAAAAAAAAGAAGAAAAAAAAGGTTTTGTTTAACGACACCACTAGAGTACACTGATTTTATAATCATTTGCTTTTGGATGTCAAACATTTAGTCATTTTGATATATAGCCTAAGAAGAAACCCCCTTCATTTCTTTTGCATTAGTAGCAAGGGATCTGTTATATGCACCATCCCACAGACAGGACAGCACATACCACGGTATTTGATATACCAGTCGTGGTGCACTGGCTGGAACGAGACATAGTCCAATGGCATCACCGACGGGGATCGATCCCGGACCGACCGTGCATCAAGCGAGAACTTTACCACTGGGCTACGTCTCGCCCCATGTTTAAGATTACGTGTTAATTTAATGTTTGACATCCAGTAGTTGATGGTTACTTAACCATTGTGTTCCAGTGGTGTCGTTACACAAGACGCGTCGTGGCAGGCCATCGGTCTACAGGCTGGTAGGTACTGGGTTCGGATCCCAGTCGAGGCATGGGATTTTTAATCCAGATACCGACTCCAAACCCTGAGTGAGTGCTCCGCAAGGCTCAATGGGTAGGTGTAAACCACTTGCACCGACCAGTGATCCATAACTGGTTCAACAAAGGCCATGGTTTGTGCTATCCTGCCTGTGGGAAGCGCAAATAAAAGATCCCTTGCTGCCTGTCGTAAAAGAGTAGCCTATGTGGCGACAGCGGGTTTCCTCTAAAAAAATCTGTGTGGTCCATAGCCATATGTCTGACGCCATATAACCGTAAATAAAATGTGTTGAGTGCGTCGTTAAATAAAACACTTCTTTCTTTCTTTTTCGTTCGTTACACAAGACAAACGTTGATGTTTCTACAGAATCACGCAGTCACGTGACTTATTCTAGTAGCGCTTGAGTAAATGACACGTATCGGTGGTAGGTAATAGCTCAATTTGTAAAAGGAAGGAAATGTTTTATTTAACATCGCACTCAACACATATTATTTACGGTTATATGGTGTCAGACATATGGTTGATGACCACATAGATATAGAGAGAGGAAACCCGCTGTCGCCACTTCATGAGCTACTATTTTCAATTAGCAGCAAGGGATCTTTTATATGCACCATCCCATAGACAGGATAGCACGTACAACGGCCTTTGATGTACCAGTCGTGGTGCTTTGGCTGGAGCGAGAAATAGCCCAATGGGCCCACCGACGGGGATCGATCACAAACCGCCCGCCCATCAAGCGAGCGCTTTTACCACTGAGCTACGTCTCGCCCCCAATTGGTAGAGAACGTTGGTTAAGAATATATTTGTTCGAATACTCTTGGTGGATGTTAAGTTATCTGTTACGTTTAGATACAACGTAGGAACCGGTGGTGGGTGGTGAAGGTGGAGGGTCCTAGCACAAGAATAGAGTTATAACTCGGTCAAACTCGGTCAGAGTCTGTAACAGTCCTTGGATGTAGGGTTGTATCCAAGGAGGAACGATTTGCTCCTGTTACCCACCCCTACACCAATTATAGTGATACATCTAAAAAGAGGGAATCTAACTCCAACCCTAACCCTGACTCTAAACCTAACTCTAACCCTAAAACTAACCCTGACCTTAAACCTCACCCTAACCCAAAAACCAACCCTGTCCCTAAATATCTCCATAACCCCAAAACCAACCCTGACCCTAAAACTAACCCTGACCCTAAACCTCACCCTAATCCCAAAACCAACGCTGTCCCTAAATCTCACCATAACCCAAAATCCAACCCTAACCCCAAAACCAACCCTGACCCTAAAACTAACCCTGACCCTAAACCTCACCCTAACCCCAAAACCAACGCTGTCCCTATATCTCACCATAACCCAAAATCCAACCCTAACCCCATAACCAACCCTGACCCTAAAACTAACCCTGACCCTAAATCTCACCCTAACCCCAAAACCAACGCTGTCCCTATATCTCACCATAACCCAAAATCCAACCCTAACCCCATAACCAACCCTGACCCTAAAACTAACCCTGACCCTAAACCTCACCCTAACCCAAAAACCAACCCTGTCCCTAAATCTCACCATAACCCAAAAACCAACCCTAACCCTAAAACCAACCCTGACCCTAAAACTAAACCTCACCCTAAACCTCACCCTAACCCAAAAACCAACCCTAACCCTAAAACCAACCCTGACCCTAAAAATAAAACTAAACCTCACCCTAAACCTCACCCTAACCCAAAAACCAACCCTAACCCTAAAACCAACCCTGACCCTAAAACTAAACCTCACCCTAAACCTCACCCTAACCCCAAAACCAACCCTGTCCCTAAATCTCACCATAACCCAAAAACCTACATAGACATATACAAACCACTTTATACAAACACCACTACAATTTTACCAATTCAGAAGCAGCCCCCCCCCCCCCGAAGGGCAGCAAGAGTTGGGCTGGCTAGAAATTACAGCCGACTCTGTGTTCCCATCTGGACAATTACAGCGCACATTCCCCGACAAGGAATTAGATGATGGGCCAGCTTCAACTCAACACGTTTATTACAGACTACCGTTTTTACTATATGTATATGGCAGGCTTCAGGCCAGTACCAAGTTTCAGTTGAGGTGGTGTTGTCGCTTTTATGCGAAGAAGACAGGGGGTGGGAGTGGTTGTTTTCGATTGATTTTGTTTCTTTTAAGTCAGTCTCTCTCTGTGTCTCCGTCCGTCTCTCTCTCTCTCTCTCTCTCTCTCTCTCTCTCTCTCTCTCTCTCTTCTCTCTCTCTCTCTCTCTCTCGGTCTCTCTCTCTCTCTCTAACTCTCTCTCCGTCGTTTCTTGTGTTTGTGTCTGTCTGTCTGTCTGTCTCTCTCTCTCTCTCTCTCTCTCTCTCTCTCTCTCTCTCTCTCTCTCTCTCCTCTCTCTCTCTCTCTCCGTCTCCGTCTGTGTTTGTGTCTGTCTGTCTGTCTGTCTGTCTGTCTCTCTCTCTCTCTCTCTCTCTCTCTCTCTCTCTCTCTCTCTCTCTCTCTCTCTCTCTCTCTCTCTCTCTCTCTCTCTCTCTCTCTCTCTCTCTCTCTCTCTCTCTCTCTCAAGCTCTTTGGGTATAAAATGTATAAATTGTGAGAGAGGAACGATTCTGAGCTCTTTGAGTATAAAATATACTAACTAAATAGACCAGTGGGCCCACCGACGGAAATCGATCCGTCTAAGACGCGTCTAAACTCTTTGAGTATAAAATGTATTAACTGTGAGAGAATAACGCGTCTAAACTCTTTGAGTATAAAATGTATTAACTGTGAGAGAATAACGCGTCTAAGCTCTTTGAGTATAAAATGTATTAACTGAGAGAATAACGGGTCTAAGCGCTTCAAGTATAAAATGTATTAATTGTGAGAAAATAACGCTTCCAAGCTCTGTGAGTATAAAATATATTAACAAATGGCAACCGACCCTGGCCCGTGCATATGAAACTTTACAGTCAGGAGGGGCGGGATAGCTCAGTGGTAAAGCGCTCACCTGTTGTGCGGTCGGTCTAGGATCGATTTCCGTCGGTGGGCCCACTGGTCTATTTCTCGTTCCAGCCAGTGCACCACGACTGGTATCAAATGCCGGGGTATGTGCTTTTCTATCTGTGGTATGGCGCATATAAAGGAAGGAAGGAAATGTTTTATTAAACGACGCACTCAACACATTTTATTTACGGTTATATGGCGTCGGACATATGGTTAAGGACCACACAGATATTGAGGGAGGAAACCCGCTGTCGCCACTTCATGGGCGACTCTTTTCGATTAGCAGCAAGGGATCTTTTATATGCACCATCCTATAGACAGGATAGCACATACCACGGCCTTTGGTGTACCGGTCGTGGTGCACTGGCTGGAGCGAGGAATAGCCCAATGGGTCCACCGACGGGGATCGATCCCAAACCGACTGCGCATTAAGCGAGCGCTTTTCCACTGGGCTACGTCTCTCCCCCATATAAAGGATCCTTTGCTATTAATAACAAAATATTGTGGGTTTCCTCTCTAAGATGGAGTCAAAATTACCAAATGTTTGACATCCAATAGTTGATGATTAATAAATCAATGTTATCTAGTGGCGTCGTTAAACAAAACAAACTTTATAGTTAGACTAAAAGCTTTAATGACGTCACGCACATTCAGTTTGTATGACACTGTCGTGTCATGACGTTAAAGTTTCAGACTCAATTGGAGTTTTGAGTCATGACTAAAACTTTTATAAACACGGGGCGTGAGGTGACAATACGAATACGAATACGAATACGAATATTCGTATTTGGATTTTCGATCATTTCACAGCGTATTTCACAAATAAATACAAATAAATACATTACAATGCATATACATAAAAACCACATCTATAGCCCGTACCACAGGGAACGCCTCTTTTCATGCTATGGAATTTACTACAAGTTATTTGTTCTGAGCCGATTGTTTTCTAAATTAGACACAAAAATAGGTGGGTTTTTTTGTTTGTTTGTTTGTTTGTTTGTTCCAAAGCACTTACTTTTCTTCTTACGTCAAACAAAACTGAAATTATTTACCACAAATAATATATATATATATATATATATATATATATATATATTGCAATGCCCTCGGGGAGAGAGGAAAAATGACTCGGGGGGGGGGGGGGGGGGGGATTGTACATACATCACCGCGGGGACCCCTGAAGCGCGGGTCCGTAGAACATGTGTAGTGCCCACAAATGTCGCAACGACAACAAATGTCACAATGTTACCGCCACAAATGTCCTAATCGACCACAAATGTCACACGATTGACCATAAATGTCACAAAGGTCTCAACTACAAATGTCACAACGCTGAACGCCACAAATGTCACAACGCCAAATGACGCAACTCACCAACCACAAATGTCATAATTTACATTGACGTTTTAAAAAAAAATCTTGTTTTGTCCTTTAGGGGTTATATCCTTCGCTCAAATATATTGTCCCTTGCTCGGCAGGATTACAGGATCTATTCCCACTGTAGCATCCCCTAAAATGTTTCATTATTAGCACCAACTTAGTGGTCTGGAAACTTGATATCAAATCAATATTACACTGTAAAAAAACACTGTTGAATAAAATGACCCTCGTACCATGTTCAGCACCATATAAGTAATGTTAGTGTGAACAAGACTGTCATGTTCGATCGAACTGCTATAAAGGCCACCTTTATTTAACAACCACACATCAATAATGGGCACTTCAAGCGCTACATTACGTATACCAATGCATCTATTTTAATCTGTATATAACGACCACCTGCTAATAAAGTTGACTTTTTGTAAATTCTTTGTTATATAGAGGTTTACGGAAGACCTAGTAAGTTAGAAGAAAATATGTGTCTAATCCATTTGTTAAAGCAATAACATATGTTTCAGTTAATCAAGTACTCAATGTATACAGTGTCCCACGAACTGTGATGTCATAATAGAGAAGAGTGGAACGTAGCTCAGCGAAAGAGCGTCAGACTGCGGTTCGAGTGGTCCAAAGATCGATCCTCCTCATTGGACTCTTTTAGTTATATCATGTGTTATAACCAGTGATCAATAACTAGGACCGAGCTAAGTGCTATCATATGAATGGTGCTATCATAAAAGAACCCTTGTTGCTAAGAGTAGCGAGCGTGGCGGGAACGGGTTTGACGGTAATTAATGTTTCAGCAGTCTTGTAAAACATACAGATTTTATTTTACCATTTTCACATACTGTTTTAATGCAGTTAATAAGAATAATATCAGAACGGTCTAGTGTGAATCATTTTATGATGTGTATATCAGGCAATGAGGTTGCAAATTCTCTCTCTCTCTCTCTCTCTCTCTCTCTCTCTCTCTCTCTCTCTCTCTCTCTCTCTCTCTCTCTCTCTCTCACACACACACACACACACACACACACACACACACACACACACACACACATATACCCTGCAACTGCCCGCGGCAATCGGCAATGCCATAGAGATTACCGCGGAGGTTTTCATTCTCTTTGGCACTTTTTGTTTTGCCGTGGAATAAATTTGATTTGTTTTTGTTTGTGGGTTTTTTTTTTGTTTCTCAAGATGTATTTTATTAATTATTATATCTTCACCCATTCACCGTGTTACATTTCTCTGCTGTAATAATGGTACACCATTAAGGTAAATAAATTGAAATACATTGCAAAAAGTTATTAAAATTTATATAAACATTTACCCCCCCCCCCCCCCCCCCTCTCTATCTCTCTCTCTCTGAGCTACGCCCCACTTCTTTATTATGACATCACATTTCGTATACACTGTATACATTCAGTATTTGATTGATTGAAACATTTTATTGCTTTAACATATGGATTAGATACATATTTTCTTCTAGCTTACTAGGTCTTCTGTAAATCTCTATATAACAAAGAACTTACAAAAGTCAACTTTATCAGCAGGTGGTGTATACGTAATGTAGCGCTTGAAGTGTCCGTTATTGATGCGTGGTTGTTAAATAAAGGTGGCCTTTATAGCAGTTCAACCGAACATGACAGTGCACTGGCTGGAGCGAGAAATAGCCTAATGGAAAAAATTGTGTTGCTGTATATATTTATCAACAAACAGTGTTGGCTGTCAATATTAATAATGATTTGTCCGTTTCTGTATACATGTATTATAATGGTCGGTATAAGAGTGAACCTGTAATGACAGAACCAGGCCCGTAGGAGCCGGGGAGGAGGGGGCTTGGCTGAGCCCCCCCCCCCATCCCCTTTTTTTTCGCCAGTTTTTATTTCGGGACTTTAAAATGTCTTTACCGGCCTCGGTGGCGTCGTGGCAGGCCATCGGTCTACAGGCTGGTAGGTACTGGGTTCGGATCCCAGTCGAGGCATGGGATTTTTAATCGAGATACCGACTCCAAACCCTGAGTGAGTGCTCCGCAAGGCTCAATGGGTAGGTGTAAACCACTTGCACCGACCAGTGATCCATAACTGGTTCAACAAAGGCCATGGTTTGTGCTATCCTGCCTGTGGGAAGCGCAAATAAAAGATCCCTTGCTGCCTGTCGTAAAAAGAGTAGCCTATGTGGCGACAGCGGGTTTCCTCTAAAAACAGTGTCAGAATGACCATATGTTTGACGTCCAATAGCCGATGATAAGATAAAAAATCAATGTGCTCTAGCGGCGTCGTTAAATAAAACAAAACTTTAACTTTTTAAAATGTCTTATAATGCTAATACGGAAACCTGACGATAGAACCACCATAAAAATGAGCCCCCCACTTTGAAAATCCATCCTACGGGTCTGAGGACGGAATCATCCACATCGAACTCTTAATAGCAACACCTGCAAAGGTCTAGTGGTTGCGTGCCACGGAATTAATGCGCGTGGGCGGACACGCTATCTGGTAAGTTGAGTAGGGTTCTTAAAGAGACTCAGTTGTCTGCTATGGTAGCATGTTTTCGACTAATGGCGCCTTTTTAATGACTACTCTATAATTACACATGCAATGAGTTTTCCTGCTTAGAATGTGTTTCTGGTCGGAATCCAAATTAAGATTTTATCTCCTATGTATGTGTATATATATATATGTATCCTACTTCCGGTCTCGTCATGGTTTCTTTTTGTTAAAAGTGTAGGTGTATTCACCGATAACCTACACTTTTCCTCCAAAAGTGTAGGTGTATCACACCTACACTTTTCATTTAACTACACCTGTATTTAAAACAAAACAAAAAAACAAACAAAAATTATGAATAATACATAGAATTTTTCGCTGCTTCAGAACCAAAAGGGTGTAAGTCTGGGTTTGGCACTTACTGGTATCAATGAATGCCCCTAAGTGAGCTGCATCTGGTGCACAAAGGCTGTATGTAGGTTTTTGAAGCTATCCCGCATTTATCTTGGGTTAAGCACTTACACCTTTTGGCTCTCTTCACTAGCAACTAGTAGGCTTGAGACCAAAAGGATGTATGTCCCCAGTGCAATTGACATACATCCTTTTGGTCTAGGCTCCAGCATTGAGTTTCTAGAGGGTGTAAGTCATTGGAGCAGTAGGAATATTCACCGATACACCTCGTAAAGTGTGGGTTAACTATTACACGTGTGTGTGTGTGTGTGTGTGTGTATGGTATGTATGTATGATATGTATGTGTGTGTGTGTGTGTGTGTGTGGTATGTATAGTATGTGTGTATGGTATGTATAGTATGGTATGTGCATGTATGTGTGTATGTATATATTGTTGTGGCCGCGTCCCAAGGATATCAACAATGTCCAGATAATATAATCGACATCCACGGATGACGAAGCCGAAGTGTTTCAGTTTCCAGAATTATAAATGTATTTAAATGTTATGTAAAAATGAAAATAAAGTTAATGTTCACAGATAAGTTTCCAAAAGATAGATAGATCTCTTCCTTTAAGACCAGCCTCGGTGGCGTCGTGGTTTAGGCCATCGGTCTACAGGCAGGTAGGTACTGGGTTCGGATCCCAGTCGAGGCATGGGATTTTTAATCCAGATACCGACTCCAAACCATGAGTGAGTGCTCCGCAAGGCTCAATAGGTAGGCGTAAACCACTTGCACCGACCAGTGATCCATAACTGGTTCAACAAAGGCCATGGTTTGTGCTATCCTGCCTGTGGGAAGCGCAAATAAAATATCCCCTGCTGTCTGTCGTACAAGAATAGCCTATGGGGCGACAGCAGGTTTCCTCAAAAAGTGTCAGAATGACCATATGTTTGACGTCCAATAGCCGATGATAAGATAAAAAAAATCAATGTGCTCTAGTTGCGTCGTTAAATGAAACAAACTTTTTTTTTCCTTTCAGCTCCAGTTATATTAAATCACTGAAGACTGTATAATACCCAATGAACGTAAACTTTTCTGTAGCTTGCTTCTAAATATTACTTCTATAAAACAAGTTAATTATATATAGGCCCAGATGATAAATTTACTTTAAAAAAGTTAAAATTATTCCAGTTTCAATTTAAATGTATGTAATGTAATAAAAGTTAAAGTTGGCAAGTTAGACAAGGGGAGATGCAGAACCGGGTTATTTTAGCAAAGGGTTTGCACGAGAGAATGCATTTTTTGTTTGGCAGACCGTCTAAATTGCTGAAATCACCTGATTTTTTTCGGCCCAACACTTAAAAGTTTATTTTTGGACTCTAAGGCCCATATTTATAAAGGCGTTTTAACGGTAAAACACGTTTTAAAAAGATAAAACAATGTTTTAAGAAGAATTCATATTTACAAACCTGTTCTAACTTTAAAACGGCGATACAAAAACACGTTTTCACATCCATATTTACAAAAGCGTTTTAAAGTTAAAACATATTTTAACACACCCTAAAAATCTGTTTTAGTTAAAACAACGAAAGGGCATGTCTAACTTGACCACGTGTCAGGTCTCAGTCACTACAACATTTTGGGACATCAAACATGGATGTGTTGCGACAACAACAACATCTTCAACGAGTTCATGACATCAACTATGACCGTGCAATGCGACGTGAGCGTGTTTTCAGAGACAGAGCCGATCCCTATGACAGTTTGTCTGAAGAATGTTTTAGAATGCGATTTCGCCTTACAAAAAAATACAGTTCGGAATGTAAATGACATGGTGAGGCAAGATATAGAACAGCCAACACGTCGAAATCATGCTGTCTCATCTGAACTGCAAGTCCTAATAGCATTGCGATTTTATGCAACAGGTGGATTTCAACTCACTATGGCCGACGTTCATGGACTTTCTCAGACGACTGTATGTAATGTCCTCAAACGAGTGACCATTGCCATTGCTAGATTGAGACCACACTATATAGCATTCCCCAATAACGTGGAATTGGACAGTGTTAAAGCAAGGTTTTTAAATATTGCTGGTTTTCCAAACTGTGTAGGAGCTATCGATTGCAGTCATATTCGTATAATTGGACACGGTGATAACGGACAACGACTTATCAACAGAAAAGGCTGGTCTTTTATCAATGTCCAAGCAGTAAGTGACACTAACCATACATTTGTGAACATAGTGGCACACTGGCATGGGTCAGTTCATGACAATAGAATATTTGACAACAGTTTGCTAATGCAGAAGTTTGAAGATGGAGATATAGATGGATTATTGATTGGTGATTCGGGATATCCCTGTTTGCCTTACCTAATGACACCTCTGCTCATTCCAAGAGATGCTGCCGACAATAGATACAACCAAGCTCTTTGTTCAACAAGAAACTCAGTGGAATGCATGTTTGGGATTTGGAAACGCAGGTTTCCTTGTCTAACATACACTCTCCGCTTCAAGGACATACGTACATCTCTAGCAGTGATCGTAGCCACAGCGGTGTTGCATAACATTACTGTCACTGAAAGGGAACCTAATTTTAATGATGACCTTGATGATCCACAGCCTCCACTTAGAATCAATGGGGTGCAAAATGGTCGTGGCAATGCTGTCAGAAGGGCAATGATTCAGCAATATTTTTCTTAACATTTAAAATTGTAATAAATAAAAGATTTGAACCAGTAAAGCATCATGTACATTTTTATAAATTTCTGAATAGAAGCATCAAAGACGATTATTATGCAATCAAAGGGTATTGTACATATGAATGAGTTCTTGATGTGTTCACAGAGTCACTGGGCGGTTGGTCTTTAACTATGATTAGAAGTAACGGAACTTGAAGTTGAACACTTTTTTTCCAGTACTGCTTCTTAAGTTCAAGTATTTCCTTCTTCAATCTTAAATTTTCCATTTTCGCCTCGTGTTCTTTTTTTTGCAAATTCCAGTATTTTCATCTCTGGTGTGTGTTTTTCTTCCTCCTGTTTAATTGATTCTTGTTTACTTTCAACCTGTTAAAATAAAAATCCGATGATAGTAGAGGATTAAGAATGTTTTGTATTAGTTAAATCATGTTTTAACCTATAAAACTAATTTTGTTTTGTTTAATGACACCAATATAGCATATGTATTTAGTATTTATTAGAAGAATGGGATCCTATATACGCACATTTTCATTGTTTTCCTATCAATAGAAAAGAAGGTTATAATGTAAACTAAAAAGTAAAGTTTGTTTTATTTAATGATGCCACTAGAGCATATTGATTTCTTTTAATCATTGGCTAATGGACGTCGAACATATGGTCATTCTGACACAGTTTTTTTAGAGGAAATCTGATGCTGCCATGCTACACTTTCCGATAAGCAGCAAGGTTTCTTTTACATGCATTTTCCCACAGAGGACATCACATACCATGGCCTTTGATGAACCAGTTGTGGATATAATGTAAACTAATTTGCTTTCAAATTAACTAGAAGACATTGTATTAAATGGATTATCCACATGTTAGGAAATAAAGTATTCATAGTAGTAAACGGCAAACCTGCTCTTTCTGCAGCGTTGTATTCTGAATGGTGTCATTTGTATTCTGCGTGTTGTCATTTGGAGATGGGTTTCCATTTATAGCATCTGAGGGCTGATCATCTGTTTTCATAGGAGTATTGAGGATTTCAAACTCGGATACATCTCCATCAATAAGCAACGTAGACTGACTGGTATCTGCTACTGGTGTGGCATCATCGTCAAAGGAATTACTTAGCGATACCAGATCATCATGTATTGTTTCGCAAATATCCTTGGAAATGTCTTGTGGAGATGATGGCTTTTCTCCACCACCTGTTTTGTTTATGTCACGTTTATGTTTAGCATGTTCTTTTTTGGCCTGACATTTGGCACGGCGCCACCAGTCTCGTAGCTGCACTATTGTTTTTCCTGTGTGTTCCGGGTATTGTTCATGACAATCTTTAAGTACCTCTTCCCATGCCGCCTTCTTTTTCTTATTGAAATTAATGTCATTCCGTTTGTCTTCAATTATGCGAGCTCTCTGCTTTATAGATTGCACTAAGAATGCCTTTTCTCCATTCGAAAAATTGTTTGTTCTGTTTTTATCAGACATGACATTAATTATAGAATGTTCAAACCAGTCTATCTCAATAATGTAATAGCTTTGTGATTGTTAGGTGATTTTACAATGATGAATTGAGTAGTGTCTTAACCTATATATACGTTCTGTGCGTGCATTCCATTTCACTGAAATCTGACAGGCTGCATGCAATGCATGCATTTCCCATAATTTTGCTACTACATATATCTGCAGTGAAAACAAAAATGTATGGTTCATTTCCCCTTATGCTGATAGGATGGGGTTGTGGGAGGTGAAGGGTGAGGGATGTGCAAAACAAAATAATAACTTTAAACACCGATAAATTGACCGGTAAATATTACTATTTAGTTGTTTATGCTAGGAAATCGTGTTTGAACCCATGCAAGGATAAAAAAGATTGAAGACAGCATGCCTACTCACGCCCTATATCCATCAGCTTCAACCATACATCAAATATCCTTCATACGGGTCTGCACTACATGCTTATCTATGACATAAAACATGTTTTAAATTTAAAACGGAGCCTTAAAACAGCGTGGTAAATAAAACAGTGTTTTATATTAAAACAGTTTTTATAATATGGATTTAAAACGTGTTTTAGGTTAGAACATGTTTTACCTAAAACGCCTTATAAATATGGGCCTAAAAGTCTTCCAGATATGAGTAGAGTTATTCGCTGTTGGTCTTAGGCCTCTCTGACCTTATTCTAAATTGTATTGCAAATTCCGCCCACTTCATACTTAGCTCCTCCGCCCCCCCCCCCCCCCCTCTCCTGTCCCGACTTAGTCACTGGCGATGTCAGAGAGTAAGCCCATGATAGGCGTGCTCGAAAACATAGTGTGCACGTGAAAAAGAGTTGAGTTGAACGAGAGATTTCTAATGCTTTATGTATTTAGAGGTTTGAGTGGCTTTGTTGAAAATGAGGGGCGGGACGTAGCCCAGTGGTAAAGCGTTCGTTTGCTGCGCGGTCGGTCTGGGATCGATCTCCGTCGGTGGGCCCATTGGGCTATTTCTCACTCCAGCCAGTGCACCACGACTGTTATATCAAAGGCTGTGGTATGTGTTATCCTGTCGGTGGGATGGTGCATGTAAAATATCCCTTGCTGCTAATCGAAAAGAGTAGCCCATGAAGTGGCGACAGCGGGTTTCCTTTCTGTATATATCTGTGTGGTCCATAACCATATGTCCGACGCTATATAGCCGTAAATAAAATTTGTTGAGTGTCATTAACTAAAACATTTCCTTTTTGTTTAAAATGATTAGTATCGGGAGTTACAGATATTTCTGTCTTCCAGTTCTATTTGATCAAACTCAAAGACACAATTTTTCTTCGTTTATTTTTCTTCAGATTTGTTTAGAAATCAATATGGACGTCTTATAGTAGTCATTTAAGTATGAAAATTATTTATCTTTGCAGAACATCCTATGCATGTCTGCTGCTAATCCAACTGGCGAGGAAGCATATTTGTTTAAAACATAACACTCTGCTTGTTTTAACCTGGAGGCCACGATCATATCAGTGTCTTTGTTGTCTTTGTAATTTACAATATTCCGATCTTCTTATGCACTATATAATTAGCTCCCGGTATTTATCTACAATGCTCATGTAAGCAAGCGAAGGCGATGTCCCGTGACGTATTGTTTATGAGTGTTTATGTTAGCTTGGAATGAAATAGTGCCAATCAATACTGAAGGTTCTTTCTAGTGCTAATAACTCATTTTCCATAGTTCACACACATAAAATGCTTTTGATAAGCAAAGATAATTAACTAGTTTTACACTTGTAAGTGGGTTTAGTCTGCGTGGGTGACACCCTGATTGCAAAAGTGTCATACTTGTAGATTTGATAATCTTACCGGCTTCTAAAGTTCGATAAAAATATGAATCGTAATTTTAAGCAATATTGTTCACAGATCAAGATCATATCTTGCATATTGCTTGTTGTACAGGAGATAACAGCTTTATCTTCCGCTTGTGTGGGGCAAGACACGTGAACATCAAGAATCATAGTTCCTTTTTCTTTCTTTTTTTCGATCAGCTTAACATGCTGCAATTAATTTATGTATAAAGCATATAGTTTAGGAGGAGAAATACTACCTTGACATAACCCCTTTTGCTGTCTGAAGTACTGTGAGTATATATTGTTTTACAGGGACACACGATTTGACATTGTTATATATTCTGTTCAAAATAAGCCAAACTTTAGGTGGGATTCCTATTTCTGATGCCATTTAGGATTGAAAGCTTTTGAACTATCGAGCTTCGTAGGTATGAGACGGACCTTTACAAAAAAAGGTTGAACATTGACTGAAACCAAGTTATGTCTACTAACAAATGTATGGAAGATATCACTTTAACAAACAAGGTCTTTGAACCCGCTATTTTGACGTCACCAATAATAATAATAACAGTTCCTTGTGTTGAACTACATGCAATGTTCAATTCCTCCAACAGATCTAAACATTCAAGATATAAATCATTAGATAAATTAGATGCAGGAAGATAAGCACAAAATACACAGATGACAGTGGAATCGTTAAGTACAACTTCAATTCCATCAAGACTGGGCCTGGTGGAAGATTAGGTTGTGTTAAACCTGTCACCCTCGTTAAAGGTGCACACCCTACTTTTAATCCATAAAAATGGACACTTAAGTTTAGTTAATTTACAAACCTGTAACTCATTTGGATAAAGTTGCAATAGAATGAAAGAAGAGTCTGTGACGTTAAAACCGGCAAATATCCTTAAAAATAGACTAGAAATCGAATTAAAAAAACCCCGCTACTTCTCAGACGCACGTGCGTTTTAAAAATGTGAAAAAAAATGCATTGTTTGGTATTAAAAACACCAGGATGACCAGAAACACTTCGGTTCTACGGAAATGGATAACCTAAAGAATACAACATAAGTAATGTTTGATTTCAGTGATCATAAACGACTGTAATAGTAAAAAAATATACTGTAGTGTTTAAAAACTAGTGTCTGTCCCTTTAAATAAAGTTATTATTATTATTATTATTATTATTATAATAAGACGATCACTGTTAATTTATATTGTATTAGTACTAACATTGTATTAGTATTAACAAGTAAAGCTATACCTCCTTTTTTAATAATTCGCTATAGCGTAGGGTCTCTTTCTGTTGCAGTTTTCGTATTATCATTAGTATTTAAGAAATTACGAATATATTCTTGTAAATGGTGCTCACTAATTCCACACACATCTATATTATGTTCGTGTAAATATTGAAGTAAATAGGGTATTCCTGACGTAACACCCCGACAGTTCCAACACATAATGCTAATCATCAACTGAGCCATTTTCATTGTTACTGTTAAATTGATTAAAATACCTTTTCTTTGAAAGCCATGGTTTAACATAAACAATAGAGGGCCAAACACCTTCACTCTCAGTTGTGTCACAGTGTTCGTATAGCACATTAATTTGTGCTGAGGCTGTTTTTTCTGTTATCCCTGTTGAAAAATCTTTAAAAAGGTTATTCTAAAACCATTTTCAGTTAGAAAATCCCTTAAGCCAGCCTGAGTTGACTTTTTGTCAATTCCACCAACATAACAAAGAGCAACTTTGTGTTTCTGAAATACCACAAAATATTGACTGTTTAGATAAAGTAGCATATCATTGGTCTGAAAGCGTCCATACACTAACGTTGTTGTTGGCCGAGGACAAGAACCGTTAGACAAGTCACGCTGGTTATGATGTGTCACGGGGACAAGTTACGTTGGTTATGTGTCACGGGCCAAGTTACGCTGGGTGTGGTGTGTCACGGGACAAGTCACGCTGGGTGTGGTGTGTCACGGTGGGCCAATCACGCTGGATGTGGTGTATCACAGGGGACAAGTTACGCTGGGTGTGGTGTGTCACGGTGGGCCGATCACGCTGGATGTGATGTATCAGAGGGGACAAGTTATGCTGGGTGTGGTGTGTTACGGGGACAAGTCACGCTGGTTATGTTGTGTCACGGGGACAAGTCACGTTGGTTATGTGTTACGGGACAAGTCACGCTAGTTATGGTGTGTCACGGGGACAAGTCACGTTGGTTATGTGTCACGGGACAAGTCACGCTGGGTGTGGTGTGTCACGGTGGACCGATCACGCTGGATGTGATGTATCAGAGGGGACAAGTTATGCTGGGTGTGGTGTGTTACGGGGACAAGTCACGCTGGTTATGTTGTGTCACGGGGACAAGTCACGTAGGTTATGTGTTACGGGACAAGTCACGCTAGTTATGGTGTGTCACGGGGACAAGTCACGTAGGTTATGTGTTACGGGACAAGTCACGCTAGTTATGGTGTGTCACGGGGACAAGTCACGTTGGTTATGTGTCACGGGACAAGTCACGCTGGGTGTGGTGTGTCACGGTGGACCGATCACGCTGGATGTGGTGTATCACAGGGGACAAGTTACGCTGGGTGTGGTGTGTCACGGGGACAAGTCACGCTGGTTATGTTGTGTCACGGGGACAAGTCACGCTGGTTGTGGTATGTCACGGGGACAAGTCACGTTGGTTATGTGTCACGGGGACAAGTCACGCTGGTTATGGTTTGTCACAGGGGACAAGTCACGCTGTGTCAGATGTCACAGGGGACAAGTCACGCTGTGTGAGATGTCACAAGGGACAAGTCACGCTGGTTATTCTGTGTCACGGGGACAAGTCACGTTGGTTATGGTTTGTCACAGGGGACAAGTCACACTGGGTGTTGTGTGTCACGGTGGGCCGATCACGCTGGGTGTGGCATATCACAGGGGGCAAGTAACGCTGGGTGTGGCGTATAACAGGGGGCAAGTAACACTGGTTAATTATTGTGTCACGGTGGGCCAATCACGCTGGGTGTGGATCGAGGTGGGTGTGGATTGATCTTCCCTTCACTTCAATTACTAATTTAAAAACAAAAAAGAAAACAAAAACAATAAAACAATATTATTCATGTAAAAGTAAATCAATAATAATATTATAACTGTAAGTCAATTCAATAATAAAAATGTAATACAGTTAGGAAACAAAATAATTAAATATATTATGAATCAAATATATTGTTGTCTACATGTTTCATATTATCAAAATTGCTAAAACACTGGATTTATTGTTTATTGATTTAAAATAAATAAATAACAGTATTTAAGTAGTTGTGATATGTATGAAAAGCAATTATCCCTTTAAATCCATAATCATAATCACGTTTTCTTACACATCCGTTGGTGAGGACACCGTGTGTTACTTTTGATAACACATAGCTGTTTAAACACGTACGTGTGTTAACAATTTAAAGACATACGACTGGCTGCTCCTAGGTGAGGACAAGGGCCCCGTTCCACGAAGCGATCTTAGCATTAAGGTCACCTTAGAGCATTAGGTAGCTATGCATTTAAGGTGATCTTAGGGCTAAGATCGTTTTGAGGAACGGGACACCACGATGGAAATCGATTACACTGTGATGTATAGTTAACCTGACAATCATGCGTCTGTAATGCGTAAGTCAGCTACAAGTGCAATGGCTGTAAATAACCTTTAGTCGAAAAAGATGTTAAGATTTGCTTAAAACCATGTTTTTGAGGATATGTAAGAAACAGAATAATACATTCGTGTCCGTTAGATACCGTTTATCTCACAACTCTTTGTTTAAAAACGTATCAGACTCGCTTTCGCTCGTTAGATGCATTTTAAAACAACTCGTAAGATAAATGGTATCCAACGGTCACTCATGTATTATTCTCTATGTGTATCTTTGATATATATATATATATATATATATATATATATATATATATATATATATATATATAATGTCGTTTAGTCGTGTCGTGAACTGTAGCTTCACGTAGCACAGAACTTTATAATGAGTCTGGTTTTAGGTCCGTACTTGTGACAGTCAATAATTGGTCTGTCACGGTTGTCATCTTCATATTACCGGCCACTCGGTTCATAGCCTCTAATCCGATTTACACCGGCGGCCCCTCGGCCAGATCATAGTGGGATTAGTATCTGGCCCAGGGGGTAATTTGGCTGCATGATACTACCCATAGCGAGGAGAAACCCGGATAATCCTCTTTGTCGGCACTTGAAGACTGTAGAGCCTTCACTGATGATCGATAATCACATAATTATTTCTGTCAGTAATACTCGGATGATTGATGTATTGACCAAATGTGAGAGAGAGAGAGAGAGAGAGAGAGAGAGAGAGAGAGAGAGAGAGAGAGAGAGAGAGAGAGAGAGAGAGAGAGAGAGAGAGAGAGAGAGAGAGAGAGAGGGAGGGGAGAGGGGGGGGAGAGAGAGAGAGAGAGAGAGAGAGAGAGAGAGAGAGAGAGAGAGATAGAGGGGGGGGGGAGAGAAGAAGAAGAAGAAGAAGAAGAAGAAGAAGAATCTTAACATGATTAAGTGATGGGTGATTTTTTTTTTTTAAATATACAATACTGGGGAAGCCGCATTAAGTTATGACGTCGCTTCCCAAAATGACGTCATTTCCCAAAATGACGTGAAATAATTATGACACATATATGTCATACTGGTTAGGTCTCACTACACATATGTCATCTGCCACTGAAACCCGTGTTAAATTGCCCAACTTCAAATGAAGGTTGCCAATGGAACGGGTTCTCGTTGACACTAACAACACACACCATTGCGAACATACATTATATAAGCATTTATTTTCACTCCAAAATAGAGAACATTTCCATCTCAGTTCTTTGCTATATAACCGCATCTGGCTGTAGTACCGGTGGTTCATGAACCGATTCAGGTCAGGTAAACGGTTTAACGTGCATATATACCACGAAGGTTTCACGCACGCCTGTCCTGGGCTTAATCTCTGGCCTTTGCCAGTGACTAAGTCCAGGACAAGGGGGGGGGGGGGGATTGAGTTTGAAATGGTCAGAATTTGGAATAAGTATTTAGTAGCGTCCAGCGACTGCGCGGACCGACTAGTAGACACCGAAAATGGGCCGTGTTCTGACTGGCTGAATTTCGATTCCTTCGGATCTAACTAGAAAAACCTAAGTCTACGGAGAATAACTGCACCTAACATCATGTCCGGACTAAGAATTTAAACCCAAAAATAAGTTTGACTGCTCGGCCGAAAAGGTTTTTAGGTGATTTGAGCAATTGAACGGGCGCCAAAGTAAAATGCGTTGGACTATTTATAAAAAAAATAAACATAAGAATTTGGAAGCTCGATCGAAAAATGTTTAAAGTCCAACTAAGCCCAAAAAGGAGGTTACCTGTCCTAGTTAAGGTTGACGCAGCAGGACTCATGGCGAGTTGATGGGCTGATCAGGGCTGAAGTTGGGGAGTCCTTCCATCAGAAACTGGTTGTTACGATCAAGGGCTCCTGTGTAGATGTCCCGCAGTACCATCTTTAAGATGCGATGAATGGTCGCGTTGGGCATCGTTGGCATCAGGAGTCCTTGTCTGTACAGCCCGTCCTGCTGCGCTGTCACATAGAGTTGTTTGGAGTGTAGGGCCTCCTGGAGCTGGTACTTCCCTTGTCCTGTTGGAAGTTGGCGCCAATGCTTGTCTGACCAGGGTCCCTTGAGATGTTTGGCATCGGTGAAATCACCAATAACCGCTCCTCTATACTTTGCCGGGAGTTTATCACAGACGATAATCCAGTCGGGTTGGTCGGACTTCTTCGGTGAGGTAACCGATGACATCTTCCTCCTCTTGGATTCTCGCTGGATCTCCGCTGGTTTAACAACAACAACCGGAGGTGGTGGTGGACTTTCCGGCGGGTCAGTAATGACCACATGGCCCGTGTCCATCGATGAAGGAACCTCTACAGGAGAAGCCTCCACTGTCAGTGGAGCTGACAGCTTTGGTCCCCCCTGGATGGTTCCTGGCGAGTGCTTCGGTCGAGTGGGTGAAGCCGGTATAGCAGAATGAACCGCCCCCGGTGGTTTAGCCACCGGGTTTGGATCACCCTGCACCGTTCCTCGTCTCGTCCTCCTCTTCGGAACAGGTGGAGCCGCCCCTGGCGGTTGAGCCGCCAAGTTAGGCTCCACCTGTGTAGTCTTAGGTCGCCTCCTCCGTCTTCTGCTGGTTGCGCGTCGCTTCGTCTTGCTGCCGTAGTGTAGCGTGACGGTCGCTGAGTCTCCATTGTGCTCGATTCTGTATTTGGACAAAAGCCCAAGCGATCGCAGCACAGCCCCTAGGGTGGGGGGGGGGGGGGGGGTGGGGGGGAGGGAGAGAAATCGCCACGTTCTCAAAACACAACCTCATCGTTCGAGAGACAACTGGAGAAAAACTGAACCGATTCACCCTGACTGTCTCTTGCGCTATACACCCATGCTCCAAAAGGTCAATGCACAATATTACAAAATAACATGGGCAAAATACAGCCAGAAGGCTTACCATTAAACATGCATACTGTTTTAATTCTTTACCATTTCCTGGAAGTGAATATGTGAATCATAACGTGTCACAATTAGGAACTATAGTGGACCGTGATCAATGAACTCTCACCCAGAAGTGAACGGTGCAGTGAGACCTTATATTTCAATGAATATCTTGAACCATGTGGATAATAAATAGTTTAAATCAATTATGGATTCTGAACACGTGTTGGGCAACTTGTGAACTTGACGCTTATCCCTACTCTTTAGAAGTCAGTATGAGTGCTACCTCAGACTCTAGTGGTGTTTATCATATGTTGACGGAAAGAAATAAGGGAATAAGGGAAGTTTAATTGACTACTAGCGTACAAATGTCTGTATGTCATACATAGAAAATAATACATGAATGGCCGTTAAATACCATGTATCTTACAACGAGTTGTTCTAAAATGTATCGAACGAGCGAAAGCGAGTTGTATACGTTTTCAAACAATGAGTTGTAAGGTAAATAGTACAATAGGTACATGGTCCTTATAATTCAAAGTCTTCTTATGGTCATGGAAAATTAAACAATTCTGCAATCGAAAGTTGATCGGTTGATGCCGACCGATTATAACCGATGATCGATGATGAAATTTCAACCGATTCCCACCACCAAGTCGTATGTGTTGAAATTGTTAACAAACGTATACTCCCACCCTGTTGAATCGTTGTCTCTGTTAAGTCGTGTTATTTAGGATTTTCCCACTTTATAAAGTAATACGCCACCTACCGTTTGTTTACGTGCCACGTCTCACAGTAAGATGTGTAGACAGTCAAGTAGCTAAGAAGTTTTAAGTATATCCAATTCTTTGTTACATTTTACCTTAACAATTCTTTTTTCTACACAGGAACCAAAATAGGTAAAAACAAACAACACATGACCCGTATGTCAATTAAAACATTTGTAGTTTTCTTAATTTATGGCGATCATGCCAAAAATAAATATCGAAGTGTTGTCTGCATGTGCATGTTTATTTTTACATACTAGTGAGTGACGTCAGTAAAATTGTGAGGTCACACGTCAATCGTTTTTCTATGGAAGCAAATAAGGGCGCTAAAATTTGAAAACGTAAACTAACAATGTAGATCAATACAGTTTTACTTTTAAAGTTACAGTCTTTGGTTACCATACATCATGTGCAAATATGAAATGCAAGCTCAAATGCACTTTTAAAAAACTCGTGTGTATTCGCTATGAACGGAGATCGTCAAAAGTATACGCTTGATTCGTCGCCTGTGCCATAGCTCGGCAAAGCACAAACGACAGCCTGTTGTCAGTTTCAGTTTACACGTGCGTTTGCGGATTTGAAATTGTAGGGTTTGTCTCAAAATATTAAATGACAATTCTTGCGCTGTACGAAGAACGTTCGGTTGAAGATACGGTACTAGAGTCTTTCGTTAAAATCGGTTTGATCTTGACAACGTATTATCGACAGTCGTACCTTCCTATTTCAGAATTAATATTTTATAAAGTGTTAGTAGAACTTTCAAAGTTTAGTTTGTATACTAGTAACACATTAATCATGTATATATTTTTAAAAATAAAATATACTAAAGTAGACAATGAACATTTTCACTACTTAATTTTACGTGTTAAAATCGACAAATTCAAATAAATATTCTTTCGTTTGGAAAGGGTAAAGTTAGGGGGGGGGGGTTAACGACATCAAAGTTAGAGCATATTGATTTAATAATCATCCGATGCCATACAACCGTAAATAAAATGTGTTGAGTGCGTCGTTAAATAAAACATATCCTATCCTTCCTTCCATCTGCTGTTGGATGTCAAACAATTGGTAATTTTGACATATAATCTTAGAGAGGAATCGGGTGCATGTGCTGGGGGAGGGTATTGGAGGTATAAGCCCTTACTTGCCCAAGCTTAAACAAAATTGAAATGTATTTTCTTGAGGAGCATGACCCCATATAAACTTCGCTCAACACAGTCTATAACTCCAACCCCGCTGAAATCCCTGCACACGCACCTTGGAAACCCGCTACATTTTTTTTTTTTAGCAAGGGATCGTTTATATGTACCATCCCACAGACAGGATATCAATTACCATGGTCTTTTATATACCCGCCGATGGGGATCGATCCTAGACTGGCCGCGCCTTTCCAAAAAACACCTTTTTAGGTCTAAGTAATGAATAAAAATAACATATAGTCTTGAAAAATGTTATGTAAATCGAACACAGTACCCTCTTCCTCTACCCCTAGAGCGTTACGTAATTAGTAACACCCCCTTACATGTAACGCGTATGCCAACAGCTGGCCACTGTCAAAATTTCAAGGCAAATCCCCCACCCACCGACCCCTGGAAAGGCGTTGTTCCATACCTCCATGGATATAAATGTTTTGGAGATATGAGACAACCCCTCAATCAAGACAGTTAAATTTGTTCAAAAATTGCGAAATCTCACGTGATCTCTTGTTGGGAAATTCCACACTTGTGATAAGCCAATGAAAACCGAGATCGGTAGGAGCCCGTCAAAAGTGTCCCACTTTCGAAATACTGGCTTTGTTTTTGACCTGGATAAGCCAGCGTAGTGAAACCAATGCGGAGTGCGGCGTCATAAACGTAATTGGATTTTCTGTTTTATATGCTTAAATAATAAAAAAATATTCCGGATACTGCCGCTTTAAAATATGACTATTACTACAATATATATAGTCAGTATTATATTTGAATAAATAGTAAAAAATATTTAGATAATAAATAAATAAATAAATAACCAAAGCTATTTAAAAAAAAAAATAATAAATTGTCCCACCTTATGTTGCAAGTAATATTTTAAACACCGTGTAGCAATCTGCTGACCGCTAAATTAATAAAAAAAATTATTATAAAAACAGTTCCTTTTTTATTAATTGCTTCAACACATAAATTCAACCATGTAAATTACAGTTATACACTTTGTTTTTATGACATTTTGTGCTTCTATACTTGAAAATAATAAATAACACGACTCAATAGAGCTACATTGTTTCGTTCAGTGAGCGGGTGTAGACTGATTGTAAGCATGTGTGTACTTTTGGTTACATCACTTACACAGATTTTGTTTTGCATTGGTGGTTCAAGTAACAACTAAAAGGTTTCTTCAACTAGTAATTATAATAAAATTACACAGCAGTTTTAAAATATACTAATACAATTATTAAGTACCTCGAATCACTAGGAACCCATGCTACATGTGTAAACAAGTATGTGTTATCAAAAATAGCCAACGGGTGTGCAGGAACAAATGATTTACGTGAGGTTGAATGTCAGTAGTGTGGAATTAACTGTCAGTAACACTGTTGAATTTCTGACAGTAAGGATTGAGGGTTGTGTGTTTACTGTCACTCTGTCGCTGTCATTATTTGTACGATCCCTTATTGTCTCATCAGTATACACTGTGTTTACCCAGAAAACTGACCCCAAGTATAATTCGTTTTGAAAATCAACCAGGTTTTCACCGAAAGCGGAAATTGCTGCAGGCAGTTGTAGATGCATTTTAATGTAACCAGACAACATAATGCTTCGCCTACTCAACATTATAAAACTAAAAGTACTATTTAATTTGAGAATTAGATCTACCATGTAGTTAAAGACGTAGTACAAAAATGGGATGTACGCGAACGTTGACACAGATTTACGAAGTACAAATGAGTCATGATCATTCACGTGTAAGTTATGGCATTTAGAGGATCATTCGCAATTAGCGAAAATATAGTATATCTATCTATACGTAATAAACGTAGTGCCGTGACCTCCATTAATTTGTATCTAGTTTTCAAAGTTATCAAATTCTGAAAGTATGTGATCTGAAAAATATTACATGCTTTGATTACATTGGACATTATAGACACACACACACACACACACACACACACACACACACACACACACACACACTATTTTTACTCTTTTGTAACTCTTTCCAAATGTGTTTCAGGTTTATATAATGAAGTTTGTTTTGTTTAACGACACCACTAGAGCACATTGGCTAATTAATCATCGGCTATTGGATGTTAAACATTTGGTAATTTTGACTCGTAGTCATCAGAGGAAACCCACTACATTTTTTTCTTCTACTGCAGCAAGGTATCTTTCATGTGCACTTTACCACAGACAGGAAATCACACATCACGGCCTTTGATCAGTTCTGGTGCACTGGTTGGAACAAGAAAAAAAGCCTAATCAGTTGAATGGATCCATCGAGGTGGTTCGATCCTCAAGCACTTCAAGCGAGCAGTCAAACAACTGAGCTAAATCCCGCCCCAGGTTTCTAGATTAACCAACTTTGTCTCCATTTTCACAGTTTGAAACTAGGTTCTGCGACTTTAAAAATAATAGACTCTTCAAAAAAAAGTAGGGGAACTCTAATAACAATTTACAATTGCTAAAATTGTAAGTATATTACTGTGATGAATGGTAGTTCAGTATTACAGTAGGTTTTACGACCAACAAAGATCTTGAAGGACGGATGGGGTCAGAAGTGAAGTTCGAAAGTTAACGGGGTGGGTTTTTTTGTCAGTATAATCGCAAATTCAAATAATAAAAATGACTACAAACAAAACAATAACAACTGTATGATCAACAGAATGAAAACCATTGACAGAAATAATGTTCCAAAGTGATTAATCGACATTCCTGGAACTTGTTAAAATCGAGAATGACACCCCACGCACGTGTACGGGGCAACTGCGTGATGCATGTGCAAACTATGGAATGTGTTTCGGTGTGTTGATAAACAGACCTGAATGTTCTTTACTAGGATGGCTGTGGTCAAAACGTATGTTTTAATATTCCAGGTTTCCCTACTCTTTTTGAAGAGTATATATAGAATACACATATGTTGGTACAATACAGGACATAATATAAAATATATACTTCTGATTTAAACATAAAACTTGAAATGAATTTTAAGAGCTGTGAATTCTTTAGCATACTCAAATTGGTTTGGACCACAATTAATTTTGTATAACGACACCCCTAGAGCACATTGATTAATTAATCATCGGCTATTGGATGTCAAACAACAACATGTCATTTCCACTTATTTTCGTGCTTATATCCAATTAAGGTTCAAGCACATTGTCTTGGCAATACACCTCAGATATCTGGGCTGTCTGTCAAGGACAGTGAACTAGTTGTTAGTTAGTGGTTAGTGAACGAGAAGAGGGTGTAGTGGCCTCACACCTACCCACTGAGCCCTTAAGAACTCGCTCTGGGTTGGAGCCGGTACCAGGCTGCGAACCCTATACCTACTAGCCTGTAGTCCGATGGCTTAACCACTGCGCCACCGAGGCCGGTTGTTTGTAGTCTTCAGGGGAAACGTTTGTTTTGTTTAACGACACCACTGAAGCACATTGATTAATTAATCATCGTCTATTGGATGCCAAACATATCAGAGAATTGGCCACCAACGGGATTCGATCCTTCGACAAAAGTCCCCCAGGCTAGCGCTCTACCGACTGAGTTAGATCCCGCCCTTTCGCTGTGGTTTAGCCGTAATTAATATACTGGGCTTATTTACTTTTCTTTGTGCAAAATAGCCGCTAATATCTGCATCAGGTGTTCCTAATTTCTTTTATGTAACAAAACTAATTAAGAATGGCAGTTATTACATGGTTAACGTTACGGCATTCGCATTTTATTAAAATGTTGATATTAGTTCTGATACTGTCGGCAATTTGCAGCATATCAGCTATGCATTCCTGTTGGGGCGTAACGTCGGCCAGTGGTAAAGCAGGCTCGATTGATGGATGGTCAGTCTAGGATCAAACCCCGTCGGTGGGCCTATTGGGTTTTTGTTCTCGTTCACAACTACACAGCTTTCCTCCAGATCATCAAGCTGCTATGGTCCATGCTTCTTTACCCTGTTAAATAATGTCGTGGTATGTGCTGTCTTGTCTGTGAAAAAAACCATAAGATCCCTTGCTACCAATGAAATAATGTTGCGGGTTTCCTCTCTAAGACTATATATTAAAAGTACTAAATGTTTGACATCTAACAGTGGTGTCGTTAAAGAAAACAAATTTTATTCATTTATTTGTTAGGTAAGCGCCTTAATGTCTTATGCATCAAAGACCGTGGTATGTATTATCCTGTCTACTGGGATCGTGCGTCTTGTTGCTAATCGAAAAAGAGTAGTCCGTGGAATGACGTCAGAAGGTTTCCTCTCTCATTGTCTGTATGGTCCTTAACCATATGTCTTCTTCTCGTTCACTCTGATCATGACTGCCAAGTCCTAAATAGGTTGCTTTTCCAACTTAAACGATTCTACCCGATTCAGGGTGAACTGGGCAGTTTTCTTAAGGTGTTCTTTGTCGCAATGTAATTTTTCTGCCAAAAATACGTAAGCAGGCCCGTGCTTATAAAACGCCATATTTCTACGTTTCTTGTTACGTCAAACCAAACTGAAGTTATTTACAAAAACACACACACAAATGTTTATAGAATGATGGGACAGACTATAGGTGTGTGTTTTGTATGAATGCAATATCCACCTCTTCCTGAGAATTTCAGCTAACTCAAGTTTTTAATGTCTGTTACTCCTTCAACCTTCCATTACATAAGTCGCTCCAGCCAGTGCACCATGACTGGTACATCAAAGGCCATGGTATGTGCTATCTTGTCTATGAGATAGTGCATATAAAAAATCCCTTGCTATTAATCGAAAAGAATAGCCCATGAAGTGGGTTTCGACAGATATCGGGGTTTCTCCCTTGTCCGAATCCATATAACCGTAAATAAACTGTGTGAGTCCTCATTAAATAAACCATTCCTTCCATGTCCGAAGCCGTATAATTCACGTAATGTAGGTTGAAAGCGTGATGGGGTCGTTGAGGCTTGGGGGCCCCAGCACTGCGTCTGGGGGGGGGGGGGGGGGGGGGGGGGGGGGTCCTCAGAGCGAGCACTATAGCTTTTTGTCTTTTCTTTTCTTTTCTTTTTGATATGATTATGACGCTATATAACCGTGGGGCGGGACGTAGCTCAGTTTGTACAGCGCTCGCCTTATGAGCAATCGATCTAGGATCGATTCCCGTCGGTAGACCCATTGGGCTATTTCTCGTTCCAGCCAGTGCTCCACAACTGGTGTAACAAAGGCTGTGGTATGTACTATTCTGTCTGTGGGATGGTGCATATAAAATATCCCTTGCTGCTAATCTAAAAGAGTAGACCATGAAGTGGCGACAGCGGGTTTCCTCCCTCAATATCTGTGTGGTCCTAAACCATGTGTTTGACGCCATATAACCGTAAATAAAATGTGTTGAGTGCGTCGTTAAATAATATAATCGTAGATAAAATGTGTTGAATAAATATATCATTTCTTTCTTTTCTTTTTTCTTTATTCATCCGTTCCTTTTTTTCTTTTTTTTTTCTTTTTTTTTTCTCTTTTTTTTCGATCTAATAATGTTTTGAGTTAGGCCCGTGGACTTTACAATATACGTATGCAATTATTCGAAATTGCCTGCAGGCTCGTAAAAAGTGATAATGATCTGTGATTAAGCGAAATCACTGACTCGTACAAAGTGATAATGATGAATGATGTAATTTATATTGGTAGTTAATGCATTTACTTCAAGGGGGACCGGCCTCGGTGGCGTAGTGGTTAGGCCATCGGTCTACAGGCATGGGATTTTTAATCCAGATACCGACTCCAAACCCTGAGTGAGTGCTTCGCAATGCTCAATGGGTAGGTGTAAACCACTTGCACCGACCAGTGATCCATAACTGGTTCAACAAAGGTCATGGTTTGTGCTATAATGCCTGTGGGAAGCGCAAATAAAAGATCCCTTGCTGTTAATCGGAAGAGTAGCCCATGTAGTGGCGACAGCGGGTTTCCTCTCAAAATCTGTGTGGTCGTTAACCATATGTCTGACGCCATATAATCGTAAATAAAATGTGTTGAGTGCGTCGTTAAATAAAGCATTTCTTTCTTTCTTTCTTTTACTTCAAGGGTGATAGATGATGAGTTCGTATCCCTCCACCGGCTTCAGAACAAAACATCCAGGCCTGAGGTAGTTGGTAATACATCTTTCAGTGCTAATCAAAAATATGTTCCCATGGCAGATAACTGTAATGGGTGTACGCCACCAAATCAAATCACAAAGATGACAATAGTAACATTATTATGTGACTAAAACTGGTACACGCAGCGTTCCAATCAACATGGATATAAATACTACAACCCTTCATACTTAAAGTAAAGTGGAAACAAATTGGGGTTATGTTGCTCCTTTTAGACATAATGGGAAGAAGTGTCTTTCATTACATTAGTACGCCACAATAATTGTAATCCTATATTTAGTGGGATCGTTACTTAAGGAAGCTTAATTGGATAGTTGTATGCAAACAGCTATTGATCAAGGAGGATGTTCTGGGCAAGTAATTTAAATGTGCACACACACGGAGAGAGACAGAGAGAGGAACAGAGTGTGTGTGTGTGTGTGTGTGTGTGAGAGAGAGAGAGAGAGAGAGAGAGAGAGAGAGAGAGAGGAGAGAGAGAGAGAGAGAGAGAGAGAGAGAGAGAGAGAGAGAGAGAGAGAGACGATCAGACGATTGATGTATTGACCAAATGTAAGATAGATAGAGAGAGAGAGAGAGAGAGAGAGAGGAGAGAGAGAGAGAGAGAGAGAGAGAGAAGACGATCGGCCAATACAATTTGGAAGAATACGACCAAATGAGGAGACGATCAGACGATTGATGTATTGACCAAATGAGAAGAGAGAGAGAGAGAGAGAGAGAGAGAGAGAGAGAGAGAGACGATCAGACGATTGATGTATTGACCATATGAGAAGAGAAGAGAGAGAGAGAGAGAGACGATCAGACGATTGATGTATTGACCAAATGATAAGAGATAGAGAGAGAGAGAGAGAGAGAGAGAGAGAGAGAGAGAGAGAGAGAGAGAGAGAGAGAGAGAGAGAGAGAGAGAGAGAGAGAGAGAGAGAAGACGATCGGCCAATACAATTTGGAAGAATACGACCAAATGAGGAGACGATCAGACGATTGATGTATTGACCAAATGAGAAGAGAGAGAGAGAGAGAGAGAGAGAGAGAGAGAGAGAGAGAGAGAGAGAGGAGAGAGAGAGAGACGATCAGACGATTGATGTATTGACCATATGAGAAGAGAGAGAGAGAGAGAGAGAGAGAGAGAGAGAGAGAGAGAGAGAGAGAGAGAGAGAGAGGGGGGGGGAGGGGGGGGGGTCCCCCTTCCCCACTATTGGAGGATGCACATAGCTCTCAAAATGTAGTTGATTATTTTGCCGTCAGTGATCGTTATCTGAGCATGGACAATCGGATTCATTGCAACAATCTGTGATTGTGACAAATTCTAAGTAAAACAAATTGTCTCTTCCGCCAGAAGTAACGAACATGGTCTTTCGTTAATGGACCTGTCTGAAACACGCATCCTCCCGACAGTTGTGGGTTTGGGTCCGCGTTTGAACCCATCGCGTGTGTATCGACATTCACATATATCTCGGCAGCAGTGTCTCGGGTATTCCCATTGAACGGTTATTTCAATTATTTCAGTGTCAGTCAGTCTCATTCAATCGTGAATCGTTAACCTGCTAAAACGTAGGACAAGCCTAGCGCCAGGTTCCACGAAAATATAAGTATATACAGGCACGGCGGAGGGGGGTGGGGGGGGGGGGGGGGGGGGGCGCTAGGGAAGCTTTTATCCCCCCACCCCCACTTCCACTCCCGATAATTCTGAATAAAAACTATTTTTGATAGTAAATCATAAGACAGAGATGAGTTTTACTTGTAGAATGCATGAAATTGCATTTCAGGACATCTATAGTTTTCAAAATGTTACGGGGGAGCATAACTATCTTGGAAATGTTGCTTTGTGTCTTCGATCTCAGTCAGTCGCACCCCCAAACCCACCCCAAACCCTCAATGTCAACTTGTTTCCGCCGTGCCTGATATAATTAAAGCATTAAACTTTTAACTTTAATTCGACCACGACCACCCGTTCGGTTTAGTTGACAATAAACGTCTATATTGCATTGAGTCCGCCACGCTCGACATTCACAAGACAACAGTGCAAGGTCAAAGGACAAAGTTAAAGTTGGTTTTGTTTTACGACACCACTAGAGCACATTGATTAATTAATTATTGGCTATTGGTTACAAGTTTGTTTTGTTTAACGTCACCACTGGAGCACATTGATTATTTAACTATCACCTATTGGATGTCAAACATTTGGTAAATTCTGACTCGTAGTCATCAGAGGAAACCCGCTACAGTTTTCCATTAGCAGCAAAAGATATTTTATATGCACTTTGCCACAGACAGGAAAGCACATAGGCCTACCACTGCCTTTGATATATCAGTTGTGGTGCACTGGTTGGAACGAGGAAAAACACAACACAGTTGAATGGATCCACAGAGATGATTCGATCCTGCAACGCATGCACCTCAGGTGCGTCCTGGTACAGAACTCCAGGTTCCACGAACATATAAGTATATAGTTAAAGCTGTATTATCACCTTGGGCAGAACTCTCTAGCGAAGTCAAGAGGTTGTGTTCACGACAGGCGTGCTTGGATAGTTCTATGATGGAAGCAGCAGAAGAAGAAGAAATATTTTCTTTAACGACGCACTCAAGACATTTTATTTACGGTTATATGGCGTCAGACATATGGTTAAGGACCACACATATTTTGAGAGGAAACCCGCTGTCGCCACTACATGGGCTACTCTTCCGATTAGCAGCAAGGGATCTTTTATTTGCGCTTCCCACAGGCAGGATAACACAAACCATGACCTTTGTTGAACCAGTTATGGATCACTGGTCGGTGCAAATGGTTTACACCTACCCATTGAGCCTTGCGGAGCACTCACTCAGGGTTTGGAGTCGGTCTCTGGATTAAAAATCCCATGCCTCGACTGGGATCCGAACCCAGTACCTACCAGCCTATAGACCGATAGCCTGCCACGACGCCACCGAGGCCGGTATGATGGAAGCATGCCAAAACAATAGTTGA
Source organism: Gigantopelta aegis (assembly GCF_016097555.1). NCBI lineage: Eukaryota > Metazoa > Mollusca > Gastropoda > Neomphalida > Peltospiridae > Gigantopelta > Gigantopelta aegis. Next base: position 36,220,068 of record NC_054707.1, on the reverse strand, counting down.
CCCGAAGATCGTTAACCTGCTAAAACAGAGCGAGTGCAGCGCCAATTTCCACGAAAATATAATAACATTTAATCTTTCTATTAAATGCAGTTATCAAAGTAACAACGATATCATTATTTGCCAATTAAATTGTTTTATTGACACTTAGTTATTGTAAAAGATGCATATTCAGAGGCTTGAAATAACAAATTATTAGGGTTTGTGTTCTGTCAATTATATTGTCAATTGTGACGTTATAATTGACGTCATATTGAGGTAAAAGATAAAGATAAATATAAAAACTTTATTGCATCTAAACATTCCACATACGGAACTGGATGCAAAACATATGCATAAACAAGAAACAAAGAAAATTACTAAATAAAGACTAATTATGGGCAATACATGTATAATCGTGAACAAATTTGCATACCGCACCAGCACAGGCTGGATTTTGGTTTTGCATAATATATATAAATGTTTCTTGCATACTCATACTTTTAAATAGGTAATTATGGAAAGTTACATATGCATATAATTTGACACGTTGACTATTATATTTCTTCAATTACATTGCAGTGGTCACATAAACGTTCTTCCACTGGAGTGAAGGGTTTTTGTATGGTGCCCAGTCTCTATTTTTAATTTGTGGTCACTGAGACGTAATTTAGTAAAAGCTGTACGGTGTTCTGGATGTATACAGTGTAATAAATATGGCTCTAGTTGAATATTGTTTTTATATAATTTGTACGTTCGCATCTTATTACTGGATCCATCTCTTTTGGCTGGAGCTATAAGGTTTTCTTTTAAAATATTGTGATACTTAGTTTTAATTATATTTATAACATGAATGGGATAATTGACAGTGCTTCGTTTTTGATTCAACTCACCAATGTAATAATATAATTTGTGAAGCCAAACAATATTTTTCTTTTCAAGGCTTGTGCATTCAGAGAAAGCATGTTGTAAAATAATGTTGTCCGTAGTTTGCATATGGGAGTAAAAATGTAACATTCTTTTTACCACAGACAACAGGAGTGGGTACAAACCTAGCTCAGCTCTAGAGGCCCAATTATGGGTACGACTATTAACCTGTAGAGGTATGACGTAAGTTAGTTATTTCAAGTTACGTAAAACATTTCAAGTGTTGGCCGAGAATTTACAAACAAATGAAAGGATTGAATTTTTTATACAACCGTGTTGAAGAAAGTTTTTGTTATTATGTGTTAAAAGTTGAACACAACATCATTTTTCGACAAGTGTTTTAGTTTTAAAAGGGAATAGTCTTTTGAACAAAGGGAATTCTAAACGGGCGTCAAAGTCAGCTTTAGTTTAATCAGTATTTATATAAGCAGAAATATCCGCATTGTAAAATATTGGTTAAAACGAATAAACACCGATAACAACTACGTGTAACTGGGTCAGTTTAGTGTGGGATTTATTGTTCAACATTTGCATCACGGTTAACAGAAGTGCTGAGAAATGTGTTTATTCACTAAAACAGAGAATAGCAGTTCAGTTTATCCGGTCTGTGTTACTGTCGTGTCGGGAATCGTATTTACATCAGTCCCATCGTCTGTAGGAACAATTATTGTTAACATTTTCCGCGACAGTCGATTATGAATTTTATAATCTATAATCACATCGGTACAGCCAAACCGATCAGTTTTCAGTTCCAATCGATCACTGGGACTTCGCTAGTTTACTGTACTAGATACGTCACCGTAATCAAGGGCGTAAGCTGGGGGGGTTCGGACGACCCCCCCCCCCCCCCCCCCCCCCGCTGAAGCAAATGGTCCGCTTACAGTACTAAAACGTACAGGTTTATAAATATGGAGTTTCGGGTGGTGCAAAAACAAAATAGAAAAAGGTCCACTTGGTTCATATTCGAACCTCCCCAGGTCCAGATCACGCTACGTCCCTGGTAATGAATTTACAAACATATTGCTAATAGTGTATCCTTTAAATCTTATCTACATACACCTACTGCATTTAAATACAAACAGCTTTTGTAAATACAAGATACCTGCATGTAGCCTTTCAATAGAAACAGATATAATATAGACATAAATGGTAGAATTAACTCTCTGTAATATCAATGGTGTAAAGAACAATTACCATTTCATCCTAGTTTTAGAGTATTTATGAGACAGATACATTAAACCAAAACAAATCATATCTCTGCACAACGCAGTCGAAAATATATCACGCAAAGTATTTAATAGATTATTGCTTCCATGATCCAATATCAAGTGCTCGTCCTTAGGAAAACTTTAGGAGATTCGTAACATGTAGGATTACTGCCACTCCTAAGTCTAGCTTAGAAAACCCACATTTCCTTTACAATAAACCATCAATATATAAATTAAATCAACTACTGTCCATTGATAACACGACGGTTGGACAGTTGATGTGGATTTCTGATTAAGCTACCAAATACAAAACAGATAATCACATTTGAAAACGGAGTGTATACATGTGTAAATATTACATAAATGTAAGCTACACATTTGCTATTGATGAACAATACATTAATTTATATATATTTCTTAGTGTATATCATACACGTTTGTGAACATCATTATAGTCTGTATATAATATGATCATGTCGCGATCGAGATAAGGGTGGACGTGCACGAACCTTCAGTCGGTTTAGACACGTTAACACAGTTTTAGTTAGTTGGTATACATGCCTATAAACTGGGGATCTAGCCTGGATGAGAGTTTAATCATAATATTATTTACTATATAACGAACCGGCAGTTTCTCGCTCGCTCAACAACAGTGCCGTTTATTTATTTATTTATTTGCCTATTTGTTGAATTGGATGAATAATTTCATTTACCCAGACCGCAGTTCCGTTAATTCTTGCACATTTGATAAAGCAATCAAAATGGTAAATAGTTTGGGACATAGTACTTTGATAGGCAAGATGGATATCAAATCAGCTTTTAAAGCGACATTCCTGAGTTTGGTGCAATTTTTAAGATGTTATCGACTAACAGAGAATTTTTTGACGACTGTAATTACATATCAAATATATTTTTCTGCATAAAATATTAGTAGCTGTATATTAAACGTGTTTCTGATCTTTCTAATATTGGTACTAGGTTGAATTTCATTTTATTTTCGTACGTACGAAATTATTTGAAGACAAAATTCAGTTTGGGCTTCTTACAAATATTAAGACGACCAGAAACACATTGAATATACAGCCGCTGATATTCTAAACAAGAAAATATATTTAATATGTAAGTTTAATCGTAGAAATACTTTATTAGTCAGAAACATCTTACAGTGCAGCAAACTCGGGAATGTCCCTTTAACACTTCGAAATTTCAGATTTTGAACTTTGTTCAAGTTACTTGAACACATATTTGTTGATAAATGTTTGCCAATAGGCTGTTCATTGTGTGCCTTGTTTTTCATATTTAGAATGAATATTTAAAATTTCATCATCAAAAAGGAAACTGATCGATTATTTATATTATTATTTATTTGGTGGTCGAAAAATACACAGAACCAATGGCGTAGCCAGCATGAGGCAGAAGAGGCGCTTGCCTCATCTGGAATTTCCCCAGATTTTTTTTTTTTTTTTTTTTTTTTTTTTTTTTTATTTTTTTTTTCCTATGACACTGATATTTATTTTACAGGTCTGGGTTTTCCTCGGCGTTTTTTCCTCTCTGGCTACGCACCAGAGAACATATTTCATTGATTTTTTGTTTTGAATTTTTTGTTTTGAATTTTTATTTTTTATTTTTTTATTATTATTATTTTTTTTATTTTATAAAATTGAGGTTTGATGTACTTGAGAAAGCCAGAATTAGGGTTGCAGAACTAATTTGTTTGGATGGATACATAAAATACCTTTAAAATTATAGCATCAAATTCTAATTTATTTTCCCCGACCAGGTTCATTTATCTTCTTCTGGTAACAACTACAATTTTTTTTTCAGTAATTTGTAACTACTACAGATAATGTATTTTATTCATGTGGAGATGTCGGTCCATTGCAGTTTTGTGGGTTGCATATTTTCGACATGTGTATATCTGGTTCCAGTGTGCACTGTTGCTCAATTTATCTATTTATCTATTTGTCTCCATTTTAAAATTTATATTTGGGTTGCCCAATTGCCCTTTTTCGGGTGGTAACCTTAAATTAAGCCGTAGCCAATTCAGACAATAAACAAATAAACACATAATATTTTGAATTGTAATCTTTGATAAGTATATGTATATATACTCTTCAAAAAAAGTAAGGGAAACCTGAAATATTAATGTTAATATCAACTATTAGACTGAACATACGTTTTGACCACAGATATCCTAATAAAGAACGTTCTGGACCCATATTCACAAAAAAGTGTAAAATTACGTCTACGACTAGCACTTACGTCTGCCGTAGATTTACGTTTACGTGCAAGAAGCACCTTATTCTCAAAGATGGTCGTAAATGTAAACGTAACTTAGTTGGACGTAAATCTACAATTTAACACTCTCACTGGAGTAATTAATAAAAACACATTAGAAACGATGGCTACCGGGTAAATAACAAATGCGCAAAACGCAATTTTGTTTGTCGTTTGCTAACAATAACATTGCGAACAGTGAACCATGGCATTTTGGTATTGGTGGGGATCCGCGTTTTGGTACGAACTCGAGGACATTTCTTAAAAAGGAAAAGATAACTCAGGAGAAATTGGCCGAGTCGAAAACATCCGTTCGATCACGAACACAAATATGTTCAATCCGTGGGCGTTCGCCATCGCAAACTGCTTCATTTATTGGAAATACTGCTAGTTTCCGTAAATAATAGTAAATAACGGCGATCGTGCTTGATTTATTATATGTACACAACTTACGTGCAGCGTTAGTTGCAACCTGAGGCACTCTTATATACTCTTCAAAAGAAGAAACGCAAAACCACATTGTCGTAACATTTGGAGAATTGATTTAATTATTGAATGGTGAGTCCGATAATTACCAAATGTTGCAGGATTGTTCACAATTCACTCTAGTCCATTGTGAGTAAGTGATAGGACACACCACCAAGGTCAAGGTCATCTGGAGTCAATACCGGGTGTGGCCTCCGCGTGTGTTGACAACTGCCTGGCACCGCCTGCCCATTGAAGCAACCAGAGTACGGATGACGTCCCGGGGGATGGTGGCCCACTCGGCCTGCAAGGCTGCTGCCAGCTCGGGCAGGGTCTGGGGCTGTGGTTGTCGCTGTCGGAGGCGTCGGTCCAACTCGTCCCATAGATGCTCCATTGGGTTCAAATCCGGTGATGTCGATGGCCAAGGAAGGACATTAATGTTGTTGTTCTGTAGGAAAGCCGTTGTGAGACGTGCTGTGTGAGGCCTGGCGTTGTCATGTTGGAACACTGCGTTGGCGTTGGCCATAACTGGAACAATGTGTGGCCGGAGGATCTGGTCAATGTAGCCCTGTGCATTCAGGTTGCCCTGCACGTGGACCAGGTCAGTTCTGCCAGTGTGTGAGATGGCTGCCCACACCATGACACTACCCTCGCCGAATCTGTCCACTTCCTGCACGCAGTTTGCCGCATAACGTTCACCACGACATCTTCCATCATGACGTCGGAGCAGAAATCGGGACTCGTCACTGAACCACACCTGTCTCCATCGCAGTTGAGGCCATTGTCGATGAATCTGGCACCACTGCAGTCGGAGTCGACGGTGTTGTGGTGTTAAGATGACACCTCGAACTGGACGTCTGGCACGAATTCCTACCTCACGTAGGCGGTTCCGTACGGTCTGGTCGGATATCCTGCGCAAACCTGGTATTGCTGCGGCTGTGGAGGTGGCAGTAGTCAATCGTTCCCGAAGGTGGCGTACCCGGATGTAGCGGTCCTGCCCGGGGGTAGTGACCCGTGGTCGACCGGATCTAGGGAGGTCACGTGTTGATCCATGTTGCTGGTAATGGTCCCACAGTCTGGAGATGGTGCTTGGGGACACATGGAATGCCCTGGCAACGGCCGTTCTGGATTCGCCTGCGTCTAGTCAGCCGATGGCATTGTTTCTCTGCGGTTCACTGAGACGTGGCATGTCCTGGATTGTCAACTGTCGGCCAGATACAGAGGCCAGGCAAGCGAACACCCTGCACTTTTATACTGTCGGTGTTCATGTTGCACGTGCAGACAACGCACGTGCAGTGGTGACATGGTTTGCACGTGCCTGCGTTTTTACGAATATTCACATTTTGGAACTTTATTGTACAGTAGCTGCGTTTTATCGAATGTAACCGTGGGAATGTGTTTGGGACATGCAATGACCTTATATTCACAAAGCATGAATCGGTAGGAAACATAAAATCGGGATTATAACCCATTTGTACCCTTTTGCGTTTCTTTTTTTGAAGAGTATATTTACGTCCAACTTTACACGTAACTTACGTTTTCGTTGTTTCGTGAATAGCTCTTCAGTCGTAGATTTACGTTTACGTGTAAAACTAGGCTTACGATATTTTGTGAATATGGGTCCAGGTCTGTTTGTCAACACACCGAAACACATTCCATAGTTTGCACATGCATCACGCAGTTGCCCCGTACACGTGCGTGGGGTGTCATTCTCGATTTTAACAAGTTCCAGGAATGTCGATTAATCACTATGGAACATTATTTCTGTCAATATTGTTCATTCTGTTGATCATACAGTTGTTATTGTTTTGTTTTTAGTCATTTTTATTGTTTGAATTTGCGATTTACTAATAAAAAACGTCAACTTTCATATTTCACTTCTGACCCCAATCGTCCTTCAAGATCTTTGGTGGTCATAAAAACTACTGTAATACTGAACTACCGGTTGTAATGTTTACCCAATTAATTCACTATTATCATATAATCATTCACCACAGCTAATATACCTTACAATTTTGGCAATTGTAAATTCTTATTTGAGTTCCCCATCTTTTTTTTGGAAGAGTATAGCTAAAGCTGTGTTATCACTTTGAACAGAACTCTCGAGCGCAGTCAAAATGTTGTGTCCACGACAGGCGTGCTTGGATAGTTCTCTGATGGAAGCATACCATTTTACATGCAACCCATTAAAAAGTGATTTTAAATTAGGTGTTTGAAAATAATTAAGAAATTTGATCTGTGACAAGAATTGCACCTACCTCTGTTGTCCACAGACAAATGTAGCGGGATTCCTCTGATGACTATGTCTCAGAATTACCAAATGTTTGACATCCAATAGCCGATTATTAATTAATCAATGTGCTCTAGTGTTGTCGTTAAACAAAACAAGGTTTAATTTTGTCCTTGCACTGTTGTGTTGTGAATCTCGAGTGTAGCTGACGCATTGCTATATTCTAGGATCAATCCCCGTCGGTGGACCCATTGGGCTACTTCTCGTTCCAGTCAGTGCTCCACAGTGGTGTAACAAAGGTCGTGGTATGTACTATCCTGTCTGTGGGATGCTGCTAATCAAAAAGAGTAGTCCATGAAGTGGCGACAGCGGGTTTCTTCTCTCAATATCTGTGTGGTTCTTAACCATATGTTTGACGTCATATAACCGTAAATAAAATGTGTTGAGTGCGTCGTTAAATTAAAAACATTCCTTCCTTCCTTCCTTCCATTCAGTGCTTTTGTAGGAGATATCACTGGCACTATAATTTGAGATATCTCCTGCGATATTCTCCTAGGAGATATCGCTTCTATTGTTACGTCACTGTGTATGTTTCAGTGCTAAATATATCATTAGTGACGTCACGCCACTGTCGTTCTGCTAGTTAACGAGTCTACCGCTGCCAAATATTATAGTAACATTCAGCCCACATTACTGACATTGTTTACAAGTGTCGCAAATGAAAAGAATGATGTCTTGTGATAACATAATTTATCAGCACTCTTTTAACTAAACCGGACGGACGTCTGTTGGTCGTGATCGAGTTAAAGTTAGAAGAGCACACTGATTAATTAATTATCCGTTATTGAGGAAGGAAATTATTTATTTAACGACGCATTCAACAGATTTTATTTACGGTTATATGGCGTCAGACATATGGTTAAGGACCACATAGATATTGAAAGAGGAAACCCGCTGTCGCTACTTCACGGGCTACTCTTTTCGATTAGCAGCAAGGGATATTTTATATGTACCATCCCACAGACAGGATAGCACATACCACGGCCTTTGATATACCAGTCGTGGTGCACTGACTGGAACGAGACATAGCCCAGTGGGGTCAGCGACAGGGATCGAGCCAAGACCGACCGCGCATCAAGCGAGCGCTTTACCTCTGGGCTACGTCTCGCCAATTTAGGCATTAGGTTTACAGTCTCAAACATATGGTAATTCTGACTCGTTGTCATCATAGGGAACCCGCTACATTTTTCAATCCCCAAAGTATCTTTTATATGTATTTTCTCACAAAGAGGAAAGCACATACCACGACCTTTGACTAGTTATGGTGCACTGGTTGGAACGAAATAACCCACAAAACCATCTCAAACAATTAAAAAACAAATTCTAATTGTAAATTTAGTTATTATGATGCATTATTTATTTTTTCTCTTCTAATTCAAATTAGGGCGTAATGTAGCTCAGTGGTACAACTAAGATCGATTCCCGTCGGTAGGCCACTTGGGCTATTTCTCGTTCCAGCCAGTGCACCACGACTGGTATATCAAAGGCCGTGGTATGTGCTATCCTATCTGTGGGATGGTGCATATAAAAGATCCCTTGCTAATAATGGACAAATGTAGCGTGTTTCCTCTCTATGGCTGTGTCAAAATGACCATATGTTTGACATCAATAGCTGATGATTAATAAATCAATGCGTTCTAGTGGTATCGTTAAACAAAAAAAACTTTTAACAAAATGTAAAGTTCATAGCCTTATTACCCACAACCAAAGTCCCCCCCCCCCCCCCGTCTTGGACACATCCACCGGGGAATCTCGGAGGATGTGCCCAAGACAGTCGTGCTTGAACCGTCAGTGGATGTAGGCACGAATCTAATGGTTGATTGATTGATTGTCAGACAAGCTACGAGATACGGTACCCAGGACCCGATCCCGAGCCAACGATCATTTCATTTCAGCTTATTTTCATGCTTATATTTATTTAAGGTTTAAGCACGCTGTCCTGGGCACACACCTCAGCTATCCAGGATTATTTGTTAGTTGGTTAGTTGTTAGTGAGAGAGAAGAGGGTATAGTGTCCTTACACCTACCCACTGACCCCTTAAGAATTCGCTCTGGGTTGGAGCCGCTACCGGTCTACGAACCCTTTATCTTCCAGCCTGTAGCCCGATGACTTAACCACTGCGCCACCGAGGCCGGTAAAGAGCTATCGATCAGCTTATTCAATCCGATACAAGTTCTTCAGAACGACAGCTGAAACCACAGAGCCAGCCACGACAAGTACAAGGATTTAAAGTATCTGTAGGTTCCTCTAGTGTGATAAACAAAACAAATATAACAATGACTCTCGTCTTTACATAAGATACTGAAAACTAACTATTGGATTATTTTGTATGACGAGCTTGGTCGAGACATAGAGATGGGGGGAATTAAAGAGAAAGTGGGAGGGACAGTGTTAACAGAAGGGGAGAATGGGCGAAGCTCTGCCGCAACAAAGAGAGAGAGAGAGAGAGAGAGAGAGAGAGAGAGAGAGAGAGAGAGAGAGAGAGAGAGAGAGAGACAGAGAGAGAGACAGACAGACAGAGACAGAGAGACAAAGAAACAGAGAAAGAGCGAGACAGAGAGAGACACAGAGACAAAGAGAGAGAGAGAGAGAGAGAGAGAGAGAGAGAGAGAGAGAGAGAGAGAGACCCACACAGAGACAAAGAAAAAGAGAGAGAGCGAGAGAGAGAGAGAATCGGTGAGGGATTAAGTGAGAAGACCGCGACATAGATTTGTTGCCGAAATTGGTTCCATCTACGCGCTGTCGCAACATAGGCTAATCAGGCTACTGAAAGCAGAAAAATATACATGTATGTTATATGTACTACTCGAATAACAGGACAGTACGTACCGCTGTATTTGATGTACTGAGTTGGGACGGGGGGGGGGGGGAGGTTAACCGAATTCATCAAGCGCGATCGACCCTTTCACACATCGCACCTAAAATGAGCGCTCTACCACTGGGCTAATCCAAAACACATAATGTCAAATTGGTTTATGGGATGCAATTTGTGGAAATTGCTAATGACCTTTGCAACTGATACCACGGTATCTTAAATGACAAAAGAAAACAAAGAAAAAGAACAAAAAAGTATAATATTACAACGCGTCATGAGAATTTCAGTTGAATTATTCCAATAGGACATGCACTTTTTACGACTTCAATGGGTAGGTGTAAACCACTTGCACCGACCAGTGATCCATAACTGGTTCAACAAAGGCCATGGTTTGTGCTATCCTGCCTGTGGGAAGCGCAAATAAAAGATCTCTTGCTGCCTGTTGTAAAAGAGTTGCCTATGTGGCGACAGCGGCTTTCCTCTAAAAAAAACAGTGTCAGAATGACCATATGTTTGACGTCCAATAGCCGATGATAAGATAAAAAATTCAATGTGCTCTAGTGGCGTCGTTAAATAAAACAAACGTTACTTTACTTTTTTTTTACGATTTTGTTTTTCTAATTATTCTATCTGGAATGAAAAATGCTTTTAATGCCGAGGATGCCGAGGATGCCGAGGTACGAATTAAGAAAGATAAACAGCTTATTGGTTAGATCGATCACTTGCATGCGTTGCAACAGGTCGTGAGGAATATCAACTGCGGGACATAGCTCAGTGGTCGGTCTAGGATCGATCCCAGTCCATGAATCCATTGGGCTGTTTGTCGTTACAGCCAGTGCACCACGACTGCTATATCAAAGGCCGTATTATGTGCTATCCCAACCGGTCTCGGTGGTGCAGTGGTTAAGCCATCGGACTATAGGCTGGTAGGTACAGTGTTCGCAGCCCGGTACCGGCTCCAACACAGAGCGAGTTCTTAAGGGCTCAGTGGGTAGGGGTAAGGCCACTACACTCTCTTCTCTCTCACTAACCACTAGCCAACTAACAACTAATCCAATGTCCTTGACAGAGAGCCGCGATAGCTGAGGTGTGTGTGACCAGGACAATGTGCTTGAACCTTAATTGAATATAAGCACGAAAAAAAGTTGAAATGAATGTGCTATCCTGTATGTGGAATGGATCATATAAAAGATATATTGCTACTAATGGGAAATGTAGCAGGTTTCCTCTCTCAGACTATACGTAAAAAAATTAGCAAATGTTTGACATCCAATAGCCGATGATTCATAAATCAGTGTGCTCTAGTGGTGTCGTTAAATAAAACAAAATTTTAATTATTAGAACATTTCCCGTCTTTTATGATTAGCAAAGCTTGCTCAATCGGATTGAAATTAGTTATAGACCAGTGGAGCCGATTTGAATCCGATTGTGTCTACCCGTTTGTTAGTCACATACATATCAATATGGTATGTGGTGTCGTGGTTACAGGCTACAGATATTCGAAGTTATCTTAGCGATACAATATCGCAAATGCGTAGTAAGCTTTGGCGTCGCTACGTCAAACGCCATAGTCTACGATGGTTTTAAGATAGCTTCGAAAATATGTAGCTTGGTAACCTATAGTTTACGATACATTTGTATATGCAATTTCATTACTATTATAAAAGCACGTCTCGAAATAGGACGTAACATATGGCCTGCTGTTGATTTTTTTTTAAAGTAGCAAGCCAAAAGAAATATGACAGTACGTGATGAGAGGAGGGTTTTTGGACACAGTGTCAAACATTAGGACTTTTGAGGTGTATTTTAGAACATTATAAAATTAAAATATAACAGAATCACTAGCTTAGGCTCGGTCAAAAAAAATTGAATGCTTTACCATTTTCGCAAACCGTCATTTCGAGCCCAGAAGATCCCTTCACATGAACACTGATATACAGACACACACACACACACACACACAATAGCACACACTTTCATAGTTCATGTCACTGTTTTCGCGCTGGGTCTTTTTGCTTTTTGTGCGTTACCTTATACACTAATTAAGCCACTGCACAAATGAGACTAACGAATCTAGCTGTCAGTCAGTGCTACGTGGATATTGCGTGACGTCTTCGTTCTATAGACATTGTATCTCCCAACCTGTCTTCAAGTAATAATGCACGCGGCTCGCTAACAGGCTTTTCTAACATATGTATAATTGCACGGCTTCGACAGACGAGCTCGCGGTATGCATTCGGTAAATACAGGAATCAGATGACATACAATACTTCGCCGTACACCATTTGTAACAGGAGTTCCTATCAACAAAGAAAAAACGAAGAAAAAAACAAACAATCAAACAAACGAAAACGAAATTTATTTCGGATTTCAAGTAGTTATGAAGTTGTGGTGGGTTTTTTTTTTTGTTTAACGAAACCACTAGAACACATTGATTTAGTAATCATAGGCTATTGGATATGACATAATTGGTAATTTTGATATTATAATCTTAGAGAGGAAACCCGCTACATTTTTATTCCATTAGTCAGGTCAGGTCAGGTCATAGGGTTTAACGTGCACATTCAGAACAAGCTGTTGTAGCGCACGCCTGTCGTGGGCGCAAGTGCTTGCGGAGCAAGCTCTTCCGTCCAAGACAGGGAGGGGGGGGGGAAGGAGGGGGTGGTTGTCTTCTCGCTTACGACTTGGCACAAGGAGCACCGAAGACCAGCAGAGGCGGAAGAGGCGGCGGTAATAATTTTGAAATTTCTCAGAAGGAGAATTAAGCCAAAAAGTTGAAGTAATTTGTTGCGTTATGTCCGAAATATTGCTGGTGATTGAACGCAAATTTAGACGTTTAGGCCAAAAATTTAAAGGGTGTCGGATTTTTAAAATTTAAGCCTAAACGTACCGACCTATACGAACCAGGTTAGCCTTAAGGGCTGGTGCGGTGTTGAGGCGTCACTGTCGAAGTTGGGGAGGTGATGCATCTCCCTCTGGTACCTGCTGACGATGTCCCCGTAGTGCTGCGCGAACACCCTGCGCAGCATGTCGTGGGTCTGACGGTGTGTGGAGCCTTCCCCCACGTATGCCTGCTGGTATACGCCGTCGTGCTCCATCGTCAGCATGGTACTCAGTGCACCGGTGCGGGATTCCACGCTGTTGATGTGGAAGCTGTCCCGTTGTCTGTCGTACCGGTGCGGGAATATTCCTCTGGTCGGTGTTGTAGGCAGCTGCTCCAGTGTTGGGGCGTACACGACCAGGGGCTTCGTCCCTATCGGGTTGACCCAGCGTCTAACAGCGGATGTGGCCGATCCCAGCTTTCCAGCTGGGCGGTATCCCTCTGCACTGGGTCGGTTTGGTGCGACCACCGGTTCGATCCCTTCCAGCGGCGCCATAATATTGGCCCTTAAAAGGGCCGGCGGGTGAGGGTGTCGAACCGGGGAGGTACAGACGTCAGGGCTGGCCGGCGGGTCCACTTCGATCCGATGTGGTCTCGTCGGTCTGCGGTGCGGCGGTGACGGCGTCTTCGGTGTCAACGGCGGCGAAGGAACCTCTACCGGCGGAGTAGCCACCGGTTTCGGTCCCCCCTGTACCGTTTCTTCCATGCGTGTCACCTTCTTCCGTCGCTGGCGTCTACTCTTCCTGGCCGCTCTTCTGTGACAGCTTATACTCTGTCAGCGTGCTCAAACTCTGGATCGTCAACCCCAACAGTGGGGGGTGATCGACAGAGCAGGGCGCGACTTGGAGCTGCTTAGCGGCAAAGGACATCTTCGGCTGAGAGCTGGAGCGGGAATGATTCCATTAGTAGCAAGGTTTTTTTTATATGCACGAAACGAAAACGCAATTTATTTCGGATTTCAAGTAGTTATGAAGTTGTGGTGTTTTTTTTTGTTTAATGAAACCACTAGAACACATTGATTTAGTAATCAGTGGCTATTGGATATCACCTAATTGGTAATTTCGATATTATAATAAAATCAGCAAGGCTATGTCAGAGATTGTGCCAGGGAGAGACGTGCTTCAACATTAATTGGATATAGACACGTTAATATGTTGTCCAATCCAATCCAATCCTGGTCAGAACAATCATGCGTCTAGTGATGTCGTTAAAAAGAAAACAAACCGTAACCTTCAATCCTGGTTTTGTTTGTTTGTTTGTTTGTTTGTTTGTTTTTGTTTGTTTGTTGTTTTTGGGTTTTTTTTGTGGTTTGTTTGGGTTTTTTTTTTTTTTTTTTTTTTTTTTTTTACTTTTCTTGGTTTTGATTGTAACATATTATTATACGAATATACGAAAAAATAAGTATTTATCGTAATGTAATTAGTAATTTTTTACGCATAGTCTTAGCGAAGAAACCCGCTAATTTACCCCATTAGTAGCAAGGGATCTTTCATGTGCACCATCTCACAGACAGGATAGTACATACCATGGTCTTTGATATACCAGTCGTGCAGTGGCTCGAACGAAACATAGCCCAGTGGAACCACCGACGGGGATCGATCCTAGACCGACCGCGCACCAGGGCTATGTTCCACCCCAATAATTGATTGATAGCGACTTCCACATTGTTTGAGAAACAAGATGTACAGTAGCTCCGCGCTCGCCTCACGTGTGAAAGGTCGTAGGATCGAACGCCCCTGATGGACTCGGCGGTTTCCCCGTCCCATCTTGACTGGTGTCTGTTAATTGGTATCTCAAAGACCATGGTATGTACTGCCCTGTATGTAGATGCATATGAAATATATTTTGCTGGTTTTTGGTAGGAGTTACTTATTTTAGACATCAATTGGCCGCAGTTTTCCGAAGCGTTATGCTAGGTTCAAACTACCAAGTGCCACGACAAATTTGGCCAACTTTCTGTTCTGACGACTTCTACAACTGTCCAGTTGCAAGTCTAAGCGCTCTTACAACTCGATTATCGTCGTATACAACAAATACGACTATTCGTTGTTAATCTGAGTAGTAGTATATTTTGTACGTAACGTATACAACAATGGAAACAACAATGGAACGCCTCCAGAACAATGGATATGCACCTCCGTAACAATGGTCCCCGCCTCCGGAACAATGGATATGCACCTATTATCTTTTCACCGGCCTCGGTGGCGTCGTGGTTAGGCCATCGGTCAACAGGCTGGTAGGTACTGGGTTCGGATCCCATTCGAGGCATGGGATTTTAAATACCGACTCCATACCCTGAGTGAGTGCTCCGCAAGGCTCAATGGGTAGGTGTAAACCACTTGCACTGACCAGTGATCCATAACTGGTTCAACAAAGGCCATGGTTTGTGCTATCCTGCCTGTGGGAAGCGCAAATAAAAGATCCCTTGCTGCTAATCGGAAGAGTAGCCCATGTAGTGGCGACAGCGGGTTTCCTCTCAAAATCTGTGTGGTTCGTAACCATATGTCTGACGCCATATAACCGTAAATAAAATGTATTGAGTGCGTCGTTAAATAAAACATTTCTGTCTTTCTTTCTATTATCTTTTCAAATCCCTTGCTGCCTGTCGTAAAAGAGTAGCCTATGTGGCGACAGCGGGTTTCGTAGTTAAAAAACAGTGTCAGAATGACCATATGTTTGACGTCCAATAGCCGATAATAAGATAAAAAATCAATGTGCTCTAGAGGCGTCATTAAATAAAACATAAAAAAGTCAGGTGCATCAGTATAAAAAATGCCTGCTAAGACTGAGTCACCACAAAATCGACAGTGAGTCATTTGTAAATAGTCATTTCCGAACGAATCTCCGGAAATATATTGTACAAGATTGATTTTATTTATAATTATAATGAAATAGCTTAATGAACTTATTTTAAATAGGCAACAAAACTAGTTGAAAGCAGTTTTATCCATAACCGTAAATTAAAATTGTGTGCAGTCTTTAAGTGATACTGAGAGGAAAGCAGCTGTACATATATAATAATTGCAATACAACGAGGATGGCAATACTTTCTACCTACTGTGTGTGAAACGATACTTTGAAGGAAAGAAGGAAATGTTTTATTTAACGACGCACTCAACACATTTTATTTACGGTTATATGGCGTCGGACATATGGTTAAGGACCACACAGATATTGAGGGAGGAAACCCGCTGTCGCCACTTCATGGGCTACTCTTTCCGATTAGCAGCAAGGGATCTTGATATGCACCATCCCACGGCTTTTGATATACCAGTCGTGTTGCTCTGGCTGGAACGAGAAATAGCCCAATGGGCCCGCCGACGGGGATCGATCCCACACCGATCGCGCATGGAGCGAACGCTGTACCTCTGGGCTACGACCCGCCCCTATAACTAAGAACTTAAGAAAAATGAGGGCTTGTTTGTTATTGTTGTGGTTATTTTTAAATAATTACAAACTTTCCGAATTTATACGATTTACTGTATTCTGATTGGCTGACGTCACTAAAAACACCAAGCATTATCCTTCCATAAACCTCATAAAAATACGTCATCACGGAAGACCAAGATCGATTGGAACTATTTTTAGCTGGATGGGCGTGAAGCCCAATGACCCAGTTAGGTGATCATTTTAAAAATGGAACAAGAAAGTGACCTGTTTTCTCGATTAAAAAAATAAGGGAAACTGTATATATATATATATATATATATATATATATATATATATATATATATATATATATATATATATATTATATTTTTTTTTTTTTTTTTTTTTTTTTTTTTTTTTTTTTTTTTTTTTATTCTGTTAAAAAAAAACCCGAAACATCCAATAGTATGTATACATGTATTCCTACGCTTATTTACAGAAATTATTTGTGAGTGTTTTAAGGTACACTTCTTGTACTGTTTGTAATTATAAGAATTGTTTCTCATTTTTTAGGAATTTATCGATGTATAAAAGTCACAAATGTAATATGAAATCGCTACGCGATTTTATACCATTTGTGACTTTTATACATCGATAAATTCCTAAAAAATGAGAAACAATTCTTATATGATGTATAATAAAATTTAATTGTTGAGTGTTCTTCCTCGTTGGTCCATTATGACAGGCATGGAGGAGCAGGGAGGGGGCGGTAGGCGGAGAAGGCTCTAACCCCCACCCATATCTCCACCCAATAATTCTGAATCAAAAATATTATTAGTTATATATTTTAAGACAGAGTAGAATGCAGGAAATTGCATTTCAGGACATCTAGTTTTCAAAGGTTTACGGGAGAGCGTAACCCAAACCCCCTTAGAAACTTTGCGCCCTTGAACTCGGTCAGCCCACCAATGTTTGCTTGCTTCCGTCGTGTCAGTATGATAGGCAGTTATTATTTACACATATACAGAATAAGTTAGACTTTTGGTGTGCTCGTTTGGCTGTAGAATAAGTTAGACTTTTAGTGTGCTCGTTTGGCTGTAGACTAAGTTAGACTTTTGGTGTGCTCGTTTGGCTGTAAAATAAGTTAGACTTTTGGTGTGCTCGTTTGGCTGTAGAATAAGATACATTTTGGTGTGCTCGTTTGGCTGTAGAATAAGTTAGACTTTTGGTGTGCTCGTTTGGCTGTAGAATAAGGTACATTTTGGTGTCCTCGCTTGGCGGTAGAATAAGGTAGATTTTGGTGTCCTCGCTTGGCTGTACAATAAGGTAGATTTTGGTGTGCTCGATTGGCTGTAGAATAAAGTAGATTTTGGTGTGCTAGCTTGGCTTGGCTGTAGAATAAGGTAGATTTCGATGTACTCGCTTGGCTGTAGAATAAGGTAGATTTCGATGTACTCGCTTGGCTGTAGAATAAGGTAGATTTCGATGTACTCGCTTGGCTGTAGAATAAGGTCGATTTTGATGTACTCGCTTGGCTGTGGAATAAGGTAGAGTTTGGTGTGCTCGCTTGGCTGTAGAATAAGGTAGATTTGGTGTCCTCGCTTGGCTGTAGAATAAGGTAGATTTGGTGTCCTCGCTTGGCTGTAGAATAAGGTAGGTTTTGGTGTGCTCGCTTGGCTGTAGAATAAGGTAGGTTTTGGTGTGCTCGCTTGGCTGTAGAATAAGGTAGATTTTGGTGTGCTCGTTTGGCTGTAGAATAAGATAGATTTTGGTGTCCTCGCTTGGCTGTAGAATAAGGTATGTTTTGGTGTGCTCGCTTGGCTGTAGAATAAGGTAGATTTTGGTGTCCTCGCTTGGCTGTACAATAAGGTAGATTTTGGTGTGCTCGATTGGCTGTAGAATAAAGTAGATTTTGGTGTGCTAGCTTGGCTTGGCTGTAGAATAAGGTAGATTTCGATGTACTCGCTTGGCTGTAGAATAAGGTAGATTTCGATGTACTCGCTTGGCTGTAGAATAAGGTCGATTTCGATGTACTCGCTTGGCTGTAGAATAAGGTAGATTTCGATGTACTCGCTTGGCTGTAGAATAAGGTAGATATCGATGTACTCGCTTGGCTGTAGAATAAGGTCGATTTCGATGTACTCGCTTGGCTGTAGAATAAGGTAGATTTCGATGTACTCGCTTGGCTGTAGAATAAGGTAGATTTCGATGTACTCGCTTGGCTGTAGAATAAGGTAGATTTTGGTGTGCTCGTTTGGCTGTAGAATAAGGTAGATTTTGGTGTCCTCGCTTGGCTGTAGAATAAGGTAGGTTTTGGTGTGCTCGCTTGGCTGTAGAATAAGGTAGATTTTGGTGTCCTCGCTTGGCTGTACAATAAGGTAGATTTTGGTGTGCTCGATTGGCTGTAGAATAAAGTAGATTTTGGTGTGCTAGCTTGGCTTGGCTGTAGAATAAGGTAGATTTCGATGTACTCGCTTGGCTGTAGAATAAGGTAGATTTCGATGTACTCGCTTGGCTGTAGAATAAGGTCGATTTCGATGTACTCGCTTGGCTGTAGAATAAGGTAGATTTTGGTGTGCTCGTTTGGCTGTAGAATAAGGTAGATTTGGTGTCCTCGCTTGGCTGTAGAATAAGGTAGGTTTTGGTGTGCTCGCTTGGCTGTAGAATAAGGTAGATTTTGGTGTCCTCGCTTGGCTGTACAATAAGGTAGATTTTGGTGTGCTCGATTGGCTGTAGAATAAAGTAGATTTTGGTGTGCTAGCTTGGCTTGGCTGTAGAATAAGGTAGATTTCGATGTACTCGCTTGGCTGTAGAATAAGGTCGATTTCGATGTACTCGCTTGGCTGTAGAATAAGGTCGATTTCGATGTACTCGCTTGGCTGTAGAATAAGGTAGATTTCGATGTACTCGCTTGGCTGTAGAATAAGGTAGATTTCGATGTACTCGCTTGGCTGTAGAATAAGGTAGATTTCGATGTACTCGCTTGGCTGTAGAATAAGGTAGATTTCGATGTACTCGCTTGGCTGTAGAATAAGGTAGATTTCGGTGTACTCGCTTGGCTGTAGAATAAGGTAGATTTCGATGTACTCGCTTGGCTGTAGAATAAGGTAGATTTTGGTGTACTCGCTTGGCTGTAGAATAAGGTAGATTTCGATGTACTCGCTTGGCTGTAGAATAAGGTAGATTTTGGTGTCCTCGCTTGGCTGTAGAATAAGGTAGGTTTTGGTGTGCTCGCTTGGCTGTAGAATAAGGTAGATTTTGGTGTCCTCGCTTGGCTGTACAATAAGGTAGATTTTGGTGTGCTCGATTGGTTGTAGAATAAAGTAGATTTTGGTGTGCTAGCTTGGCTTGGCTGTAGAATAAGGTAGATTTCGATGTACTCGCTTGGCTGTAGAATAAGGTAGATTTCGATGTACTCGCTTGGCTGTAGAATAAGGTAGATTTCGATGTACTCGCTTGGCTGTAGAATAAGGTCGATTTCGATGTACTCGCTTGGCTGTAGAATAAGGTCGATTTCGATGTACTCGCTTGGCTGTAGAATAAGGTCGATTTCGATGTACTCGCTTGGCTGTAGAATAAGGTCGATTTCGATGTACTCGCTTGGCTGTAGAATAAGGTCGATTTCGATGTACTCGCTTGGCTGTAGAATAAGGTAGATTTCGATGTACTCGCTTGGCTGTAGAATAAGGTAGATTTCGATGTACTCGCTTGGCTGTAGAATAAGGTAGAGTTTGGTGTGCTCGCTTGGCTGTAGAATAAGGTAGATTTGGTGTCCTCGCTTGGCTGTAGAATAAGGTAGGTTTTGGTGTGCTCGCTTGGCTGTAGAATAAGGTAGATTTTGGTGTGCTCGTTTGGCTGTAGAATAAGGTAGATTTTAATGTACTCGCTTGGCTGTATACTAGAAGTAGTAGTGGTGGTAGTAGTAGTAGTAGTAGTAGTGGTGGTAGTAGTGGTAGTAGTAGTAGTGGTAGTATTAGTAGTATTAGTAGTAGTATTAGTAGTAGTGGTAGCAGTGGTAGTGGTGGTAGTAGTAGTAGTAGTAGTAGTGGTGGTGGTAGTAGTAGTAGTGGTAGTATTAGTAGTGGTAGTGGTGGTAGTGGTAGTGGTAGTGGTAGTAGTAGTAGTAGTAGTAGTAGTAGCAGTAGTAGTAGTGGTGGTAGTAGTAGTAGTAGTGGTAGTGGTAGTAGTAGTAGTAGTAGTAGTAGTAGTAGACTTAGTAGGAGTAAAATAAAATAATATAGTATACAATAACAACTTACTGTTTACACAATATTGTGTCTAATAAAATAACAAACGTCAGTTAGTACAAAAAAAGCCAGCTTTTATTATCTCACACACA
The DNA here is from genome assembly GCF_016097555.1 of Gigantopelta aegis. Classification (NCBI taxonomy): domain Eukaryota; kingdom Metazoa; phylum Mollusca; class Gastropoda; order Neomphalida; family Peltospiridae; genus Gigantopelta; species Gigantopelta aegis. Next base: position 36,199,520 of record NC_054707.1, on the reverse strand, counting down.
ATATACAATTTAAATACAAGAACAGGCAGTGTCGGCCATTATTATACAACAAACACACAACACAAGCAAACAAGCTAAATATTTTACTGGAGTGCACCCAATCGAAGTCTAGGTTCAAAGGAAAGCAAACGTTGATCCCAAGATCCCAGTCTTAGAAGCAATTTGGTAAATATAATACAGTTGTAAAGAGCATTCCAGCTGGAAAAAAAAAAATAAAAAAAAAATAAAAAAAAATAATAATAAAAAAGGAAGAGGGAGAAGAAGAAGAAGAAAGAAGAAGAAGAAGAAGAAGAAGAACGAAGAAGAGTACACTTAGTAACTGCAAAGTGTTGTAGTAGTTTTATTAGCCAAAGAAGTCTAACGTCACAGTTCCCTTAAAAACATCAATCATTTCTCGTTCCAGCCAGTGCACCAAGATTGTTATATCAAAGGCCGTGGTATGTGCTGTCCTGTCTGTGGGATGGCGCATATAAGAAGATCCTTTGCTACTAATGAAAAAATGTAGCGGGTTTCCTCTCTAAGACTATACGTCAAAATGACCAAATGTTTGAAATCCAATAGCCGATGATTAATGAATCGATGTGCTCTAGTGGTGTCGTTAAACAAAACAAACTTTTTTAAATATCAATCATACACGCATTAAAGATAAAGGTACAGAAGTTACAACATAATTATATTAATTTACCAATAAGTTTAAATAACCTATTACGAAAGATATATCAGGCCCGCCCGTAGGAACGACATATGGTCTGTGGGGGTGGGGGTGGTGGGGGTGGTGGGGGTGGTGGGGGTGGGGTCACATACTCTACTGAGGGGGTACAAGCCATGTGTTTATCGTCACCACCATGAATATATTCCTGCACTTGCGCCTGTATTCTGCAATAGATATGTTATGACTGTTACTTTTAAGTTGCTTTTCATTATTCATATTCCAAGAAGTCAATATAACTATAATAGTAAAAACAAGATCGAAAAATGATCACCTACAGCTTGTTGATTATTTTTTAAAGCTAATTTGAAGAAAGCAAAAAATAATGTAGCCAGACATTTTGTTTAACCTTTTCTTAACCATGGTGCCCGTGACCTCCGTGTCCGCCATGTCCGTGACCTCCGTGTCCGCCATGTCCGTGACCTCCGTGTCCGCCATGTCCGTGACCTCCGTGTCCGCCATGTCCGTGACCTCCGTGTCCGCCATGTCCATGACCTCCGTGTCCACCATGCCCGTGTCCGCCATGTCCATGACCTCCGTGACCATGACCTCCGTGTCCGCCATGTCCGTGGCCTCCGTGTCCGCCATGCCCTCCGTGTCCGCCATGTCCGTGACCTCCGTGTCCGCCATGTCCGTGACCTCCGTGACCGTGACCTCCGTGTCCGTGACCTCCGTGTCCGCCATGCCCGTGTCCGCCATGTCCGTGTCCTCCGTGACCGTGACCTCCGTGACCATGACCTCCATGGCCACTAACTATTCCCATGCAGAGAATAAGGGCTACAACAGAGAAACTCAAAGTGAGTGATTTCTATTTGACAAGTCTAGACTGTAATTGGAAATCATAGTGTTACTTACAATCGTGGAAACACGGACCTGCTTTGAACACCTGAGTAAGTGAGGTGACGGCGCGATATATTCAGCAGGTTTGTTATACACATAAAAATACTCGATTCATGTACCAGGTGCAATTTTTACGTTTTAGAAAAAGGTACCGGTACAGTGTATCCTTATCGAAATAAAATGCTTATTTTTTCTTTATAAACTATAAAATGTGCAGTAGACGTATAACGTATTATTGTAACTACTACATTACTTCTTTGCAGCCACACACGAAAGCTTAAATATCAAATGTCTTGGTATAAGCATGTAAGCAACAAAGTGCAGATGTTCAGAGGCGTAGACTGGGGTGGGTTTGGTTGGAGGGGGTTTCCGACGAACCCATCCGCTGAGGCTAAAACATTTTGCTATGCATTTATAGGGATCCAGGGGACACGTGGACAAAAAGGTCATCTAGGTTCAAATGCGACCCCACCCCCTAGGTCCAGACCACGCTATACCCCTGATATTAAGGCGTCGTTTGATCAGAACACCATTTAGACTATACTAAAATTTAACAAAGCTACGTTTAAAACAAGAAAAGGGGCGGGACGTAGCCCAGTGGTAAAGCGCTCGCTTGATGCGCGGTTGGTTTGGGATCGATCCCCGTCGGTGGACCCATTGGGCTATTTCTCGTTCCAGCCAGTGCACCACAACTGGTATAGTGAAACCTCTCAAAACTGGACCCTCTGTAAACCGGAATTCTCTCAAAACCGGACGTTTTTTATGGTCCCTTTTTAAATACCTGTGCAGGAGAGAACCTCTATAAACCGGATACCTCTTAAAACCGGACTTTTTACTAAGTCCTTAAGGTGTCCAGTTTAGAGGGGTTTCACTGTATATCAAAAGCCGTGGTATGTGCTATCCTGTCTGTGGGATGGTGCATATAAAAGATCCTTTGCTACTAATGGAACAAAATGTAGCGGGTTTCCTCTCTGGGACTATAATTATGTCATAATGACCAAATATTTAACATCAAATAGCCGATGATTAATAAATCAATGTGCTCTAGTGGTGTCGTTAAATGAAATAAAATCTTTAAAAGAAGATAAACTCACCCACGACTGCCACAGTTAGGAGACTGATGTACTTCATCTTGTACGTTGTCTGAGGCGTAAAACAAAATTAATTTATACAAACAGCATAGAAACCTTTTCCTTTTATACAAGATACACATCGGCGACTCCACATGATACTGTCTAATATCGCCCATTTTGCCACAAATACGTAATCAGATTAATACTCCGAGTGCACGTAATCTGCATATCGAGCGAGACTCCATGAGGAAATATTTAATGCATGATTAAAATTATTTAATGCATTATAATTGTGTGTGCACTGTTTGAATTGTTCAATGTCCACATCCCAGGTTATGATCACGAATATTCTTCGCATTTTTGTTTTGTTTAACGACACCACTAGTCTTAGAGAGTAAACCCGCTACATATTGTTGTTTTTTCCATTACCGTTTCCAAGGGATCTTTTATGTGCACCATCCCACAGACAAGATAACACATACCACGTGGTGCACTGACTGGAACGAGAAATAGCCTAATGGGCTCACCGACGGGGATCGATCCTAGACCGACCGCGCATCAAGCGGAGTTTGGAGTTGGTAACTATTTTTTTTGCTGGTTTGTTTGTTCTTTTTTGTTGTTTAACTGCCTAAGCGCACGTTGGTAGTGGTGGCATTTGTCGTCATGGGCCATGTGTCTACTTAGGCAGTTCGGGCATTGGATGGGCCGAGTGCATGGTGAATTGCGGGAGATCCTAGGATGTTTTTGGCCATACCTGTAGCAGGTGGGCTGCTCTTTGTGATGTTTGCATTTGCTAGCTCCATGGCCCCATTGTTGGCAGTGATGGCATTTCGATGGTTTAATCTCGTATGGGAGTAGTGGGTATCGGCGTCTTTGAATGAAGATATATCGGTTGTTGTTGTTGATCTTAGCTGTGATAAGGACATATCCGTTCGTCCAAGTTGTGGCGTCGGTGATAATCGAGTTGCGGGTTGCCGGTTTTTAGATGGTTTAGAGTTGTTTCTTGGGTTGGGAGGGGGTGTAGTTTGACTAGCCATTTAGTAGCGAGGTTGGGGTTTTGGGGGTTCTGGGTGTCTCGGGTAGTGGTGGTGATTGGTGAGGTGGTCGGGCGGGTTGGGTTTTCCTGAATTTTGGGGGTTTCTTAGGTGGTTTGGGGTGCAAGGGGGGCTGAGGGGATGGGATGGGGTGGGGGTAGGGGTGTTGGAGGGTGGGGAGAGGGGGTGATGATGAGGTTTGGTGCTGGGGCGGTGGTGGGGGTGAGGGAGGGTGGGGGGATGGTGTTGGAAAAGGAGATGGTAAGTGGGGCGGTTTGGGTGGCTGGGGGGGGGGGCGGTTGGTGGGGTGGATTTGCTAAGTTTCTTTTTGGCGGGCGCTACGGTTTTTTTTGTGTACTGGCCAGTTTTTTGTATTTTGTTTTTAAGAAAGTTGTTGGCTGAGGTGAGCTTACTCTGTAGTGGACTTCTGTTTTTTTTAGATAAGCTAGTCTTTTTTTTATCGCGGTTGCCCTTGGGGGTAAGTAATTTGCTAGTTTAGTTGCTGTTTTATCCGTTTGTTCTTTAACGTCGCTGTTCCTTTGAGCGCTAATCGATTTTCTTTGTTTACCTTTTTCGGCTATAGGTGCTCCAGTTTTTGAGGTGTCTGCAAGTCGGTCCGCCGCAGACTGCTGGTTTTGGTTTCTCCAGCTGTCTTTCGATGCGAGTAGACGTGTCTACGTGCGCTCTCGACCTGCCCCCCCCCCCCCCCACCCCACCTGGGGAGACTGATAGCCAGCTTTGGTACTCTGTTGGAGTTTCGGGTCACCTATACCGGGTCACGGGCAACCATGTCTTTGGTATATGGTGACTCGCCTCCAAAGAAGAGGAAAGGAGGGACTGGAAGAGGAAGGAGGAAGAAGAAACCGGTGCTAGGGACGGCCCGGGGGGGGGGGGGGAAACAAAGCTGGCGGCGGTCCCTTCTGCGTCGCCGCTCCCACCGAGTTCGCCGGAGAGGACGCGATAGCCATCAGCTCCCGAATCCCCGGATCGGCCATACTCCGAAATGGACATCGCGATGTTCCAACGTACAAGTGTGACACCACCGACCTCCACCTCCACCCCACGGACGACGACTCCGGTGCAGCGGTCAATTATACCGACCGCTCCCGTTGAGTCGTCACAGGAACTTGTTGTTGCGGCGGCGAAGAGGAAGGCGACATCGACGAATGGAGCCTTTCCATCAGTGGACTTCGTCGCCAACTCCATCAGTACACGCAGGGGGACACGCGTGAACCACACCGACTTCGGGGAGGATTTCTCAATGTTAACTGGATAAAAATTGGATGATGGCAGCAGCTACGAGCTACATACCAAGACCTTCATTGGGACGCGGGGAGTAATCGTCACGCACCGACGGGACCAGACCTACAGGCAGTGCATCTTGTTCTGGAAGATTGACAACAGATCTATGCACAAGATGCTCAAAGCAGTCTGCGGCCCCGGTTACTCCAGTGTAGTCAAGAATCTACGTCAGCGACAAGACCAGATGCCGTCACTCCGAGATACTCCAGGCTTCCCGAAGTAGAACCAACCTTACCTAGGACAGGTAACCTCCTTTTGTGGGCTTAGTTGGACTTTAAAACTTTTTGGCCGCGGCTCAAAATTCTTATGTTTATTTTTTTATAAATAGTCCAACACACTTTACTTTGGCGCCCGTTCAATTGCTCAAATCACTTTAAAACCTTTTAGGCCGAGCAGTCAAACTTACGTTTGGGTTTAAATTCTTAGTCCGGACATGATTGGGATGCAGTTATTCTCTGTAGACTTATGTTTTTTACAAGTAGAACCAAGGAATCGAACTTCAGCCAATGACAACACGGCTCCAACTTGGTGTCTACTATTTGGTCCGCGCAGTCGCTGGACCTTTGCCGTCAAAGAAATAAATTGATATAGTCACTTTAGGGCCAGACTGACTGACAAGGTTTCAGTCTATACCACGGAGCTGTTGGCTATTCAATATGCCCTAGTGTGGATTTTAAACAACTATAAAAAAAACTAGACGGCCAGAATAAATTTATTATTCTTTCAGATAGCCTCAGTGCCCTGCAGTCCATTAGTGGCTCCCACAGTATCAGACCTGAAATTGTGAAAAACATTTTTAGTTTTTATTATAAAATTATTCACTGCGGCGTTGAGGTCGTTTTGGAGAGGGTCCCGGCCCACGTGGGTATACGCGGAAACGAGACAGCAGACATGTATGCTAAAACATCTTTATTAGATAATGAAATTAAAATTAATATTAAATATAATTATAATGAAATAATGTCTATGGTCGTGCCAAGCATTGATCGCCTGTGGCAAACCGACTGGGACCATAGGACGAGAGCATGGCACGCTAATATTAAACCTAATGTCTCCATACCTGGCCCACTTTCATTTAATTTAAAGGCAACTAGAACAATAGCTCGATTAAGAATGGGTGTATCTATTGGTCTTAACCAAACTTTATTTAAATTAAGAAATATTAATAGTCCAAATTGCACCCATTGTAATACTCCAGAAGATGTGGGTCATTACATAATATGTAATTTAACAGGGTAGGTGTCTGGTCTGTGCCTTTGGTAGTGGCTTGGTTAATATTACCTCGTCTACTGCCCTAGGTATTATAGATTAAAGTGTCCGGCGCGTGGCACCAGCGATTAAACTATTACAACCCTTTGGCGTCACTTTTCAAGTGACGCCGGTTTGGGAAATTATAATAACTTCCTAAACAACTAGTAGGCTGTCAGGATTGGACTGAACTGCGGTTGGACACGGTGGGGGGTGGGGATGATGGGATGCCGGGAGTTAGGGCATTCGTTGGGGCTATATGCGTAGGCGGTTCGGCCTTAGGTTTTGTGTAGGGCCGGCCTCACCTCCCTCCCGACCCTCACCTGGTCACACCAATGTTTAAAATATGACTGGCAGCCCCTTTCCTCTTAACCTCCCATGGGCTTAATGAATATTGTTTAAGAATTATTATTAATATTAGACCAGCCCATCTAAATTTGCGCCGAAAATATGTTATATTAATAATTTATATAGGATAGGAATGTTGATATTTGTTTTAAGGGTGCAGCCAAATCTTTTTAACCCCTATTTTCCCCTTTTTATACTTTTGGCGTTAATTTTCAAAATTTCCCCTATTTGTTAGGTTATCCCTGTCCCGAGTCAGACCCCCGATCCTATCGGAGGCCGGACTCGGGATAGGCGTGTTCGAAACCCTAGTGGTATATGGACACGTTAAACAAGTTACTAAGCTAAGTTACTAAATGGTTTTATTCCAAATTCTGCCCACTTCAAACTTACCCCCCCCCCCCCTCTTGTCCTGGACTTAGTCACTGGCGAATGTCAGAGATTAAGCCCATGACAGGCGTGTATTAAGCTTTCGTGGCATATATGCACGTTAAACTTTTACCCTGACCCTGTCAGCTGTCATTACGGCGGACGTTGTTGCTTCTTTTGAGTCCGTTGTTGGCTGTTGACTCGCCGCTGGTAATGTGGCGGTTATGGCTGGTTGGCTATCGTTTGTCAGAGTTAGATTTACTGTGTCTGTCTGATTTTCGAAATTAAGTTTTTTTATGGCAGGATTTTAGTTGATTGTTTGCCATTAGTTTGGTTTTTATTGAGCTATGAATCCTTTTGCTATCGGTTTTGGTTTCTTGATTGATTGTCGGCAATACTTTTTGTGTTCCAGTTGGTCTATTCGAGTCCGACCTTGCCATGACGGGTATTATCTGAACTGTAATTGTTTCATCCGAGTTTGGGTTGGCTTTGAGGTGGAAGGTTGTCCCTAGTGTTTTGAGGGCTTCTTCCGATCCTTTAATGAGGGTATCCCCGTTTGTTAGCTGGGTGTGAAACAGTAGGTCGGGAATTCCCCCTTTGGTTTGGGCGTTGTAGTTTTCTACTAATGAAATACAGTAGCAGGTTTCATTTCTGAAACTATAATATGTCAACGGTTAATAAATCAATGTGCTCTAGTGATGTCGTTAAACAAAACAAAGCTCAGTCGGTATAAAAGTTTGTTTGTTTTGTTTAACGACACAACCGGAGACAATTGATTATTAATCATCGGCTATTGGATGCCAAATATATGGTAATTGTGACATAGAAGTCTTAGAGAGAAAACCCGCTACATTTCCCCATTAGTATGCACCACCCCACAGACAGGATAGCATGTACCACGTCCTTTGATATACCAGTCGTGGTGTACTAGCTGGAATGAGAAATTGCCCAATGGGCCCACCGACGGGGATCGATCCTAAACCGACCGCGCATCAAGCGAGTGCTTTACCACTGAGCTACGTCCAGCCCCAAGTCGGTATAAGGCTCGCCTGAGATGTCTGCGTTGTAGGATCGAACCTCCTCAGTGAACCCATTATCTCACTGAGTTTTCCCCTGTCCCAACAAGTACAATTGGTATATTGAAGGCCGTGGTATGTATTGTCCTGCATGTGGGTAGTGCCTGTAAACGATCCCTTACTGCTAATGGGAAAATGGAGTGGGTTTCCTCTATAAGATTATAATGTCAGACTTACCGAATCCAATAGCCGATGATTAATAAATCAATGTGCTCTAGTGTGGGCGTTAAACAAAACAAACTTTTAACTGTATCAACAATGTAATGGTCAGGCCCCGTGCTTATAAACCTTAAAGTCTAGACTTCAATAAAGTCCAGACTTTAACGTCATGACAACGCCATTCAAATAGCATTACGTTAAAGTCTGGACTTTATTAAAGTCTATACTTTAAGTTTTATAAGCACGGGCCCAGATGGTGGGGTATCTCCTCAAAACGCCGCCACACCATACCCACCCCAAAGGATCCTGCCTGCCTGTAACACAATAACATAAATTAAATTATGTCAAAATTACCCATATATTAAGAACAATCCAATAACATTTCAGTCGTCCAATCACCACTCCCCCACCCCTCACCCCCACCCCCACCCCACCCCGCGACCCTGCACCTATAAATTTAAAGAACTAATGATAGAGTCAGGCTATCAACTGTCACAATGGAGTTGGCTAAGTCGCCGATCTCTCTACTTTTACGGCTGTCCAATTGCTAGTATGAGCACTTTTACACATCGATTATCGTCGTATACAACTCCTACCTTGATTAGTTTTTAATTTGAGCGCCCCCATCGTAAGTTGGGAGTTTGGAAAATTACAACACAACCATCGAGTTGGCCAACTTCGTTGTGACAGTTGATAGTCTGAGCCTAGCATATGGAGGAGTAAAAAAAAAGAAAGTATATTAAAGAAGTTGGCAACATTTATAAACATAATTTGTAAATTTTCTAAATGCACAGTTAAAACCACTATCATATAACAGTAAATACATGTATTGTACATACTAATATATATTGCTATGTATAATATATTTCATCCTCCTCTATACCATCTTGTTTGTCATATTTATTTAACGACGCACTTTTATTTACGGTTATATGGCGTCGGACATATGGTTCAGGGCCCCGTTCCACGAAAGAATTGTAGCTAAGGTTAATTATGGTGACTTACGGTGAATTTTACAATTGGCACCGTAAACTTTACAGCCGTTCCACAAAGCAACCTTACGGTAGTCGTAAGTGCCCCTTTAATGATTAAAATAGTCTTTACGAAGACGTACGAATTAGTTAAATAATGAATTGATTACCGACTTTTCTGAACATCTTAGATGTATTCATTGGTATCGGACATCCATGAAGTAACTTTGTCAGTTTATTTGCTAAGCGATAATTGCCGAATGCATAAGACATGAGAGTTATCTCCCGTATTTTCATGTAAAGGTCGTATGACCTAGAATATTTTAATCGAAAGCCGAGTTTCATAAAAGGTATTTGGTATATATTAGATCTATTTTTACACAAAATCACCATCTAACTGCCATTTGACATCTACGTTAGTGGCTTACAGCTGCCTCGTACCTATTGTAAACTTTCTCAGTAATTTACGACGATAGTAAAAAACACCGCGTCGTGGAACGGGCTGGCGATCGTAGACAAAAATTACGGTCGCGATGGTAGGTATTTACGGCGATAGTAGTGCTAAGATCGCTTCGTGGAACGGGGCCCAGGACCATACATATATTGAGGGAGGAAACCCGATGTCGTCACTTCTTGGGCCACTCTTTTTGATTAGCAGCAAGGGATCTTTTATATGCACCATCCCATAGACAGGATAGCACATACCACGGCCTTTGATGTACCAGTCGTGGTGCACTGATTGGAGCGAGAAATAGCCCAATGGGCCCACTAACGGGGATCGATCACACACACACACACACACACACACACACACACACACACACACACACACACACACACACACACACAAATACACACACACACAGACACACACACAAATACACACACACACACACACACACACACACACACAAATACACACACACACACATACACACAAATGCACACACAGACACACACAGACGCACACAAATACACACACACACACACACAGACACACACACACACACATATACACACACAGACACACACATACACACACACACACACACACACACACACACACACACACACAGACACACACACACACAAACACACACATACATACACACACACATACACACACACACACACACAAATACACACAAACACACACACAGACACACACACACAGACACACACACACACACACAGACACACACACAGACACACACACACATACACACAGACACACACACGCATACACACACACACACACACACACAGACACACATACATACACACACAAACACAAACACACGCACAAATAAACACGTACATACACACACAAACACATATACACATAAACAAACACATACACATACATACACACACACACACACACACACAGGGGACAGAGAGAGAGAGAGAGAGAGAGAGAGAGAGAGAGAGAGAGAGAGAGAGAGAGAGAGAGAGAGAGAGAGAGAGAGAGAGAGAGAGAGAGAGAGAGAGAGAGAGAGGTATATGAGGTGCAAGTACATGTATATCATTGTGTCTAAAGACTGAACATCATCCGAGAGTAATGACCTAGTAGACAAAATTGTTTCTGGAGCTTGCCGACAGCTGACCGGACATTATCACATCACCCGTGTCGCTAGCAGACAGTTCTAGCAGGAAGTCACACCCTGACTTCTAATCACTGGGTTCTTTGTCGGAGCCAACTATTAAAGGCTCCAATTATAAAGATCTATTGAAACTGGGACGTGAAATGCAACAAGATTACACAGACGGCTTACGTCGAACTTGCGCTGTATTCTCATCATCGATGTGTCTAGCGCTGTAACATATATTTATTTGTGTTGTAATGTAATTGCCCTTCCAAGTACAATCCTGCCACGGAACCGCCCACTGGCGAGGTCAGAGGCCAAATCCGTGGTAGGCGTGCCCGAACCTTTCTGGATAGGGGCACGTAAATAGAGTTTCCATTCCCCATTCCAAGTACAAAACGTTATGTGCCAGAATCGGAATTTCTTTTGTTAATACTGGATGAGGTTGTTTTTTGTTCTTGTTTGTTTTTTATTCAAAAAGGATGTGACGTGACAGATGTGGACAGCTATGATTTGCTGTGTTGTTTTCATTTTACTTTGTAGGACATGTCTCCTTTTAGGAACTGGTAATTATATGAAGGGCTTGCGTTTGGAAGTAGATGATTTCACCATCGTTTGGAATCGTGACGTTTCAACAAATGGTAAGTTGGGAAAACCTCACATGAATAACATGTATGAATATGAACGTTTGAAAGACACTGAATTGACAAGAGTCGCCGACGTGTATGGAGTACAAATACGGAACAAACAGCACGAGGTAAGCACATTGACTAGTTCAACAAAATCAGGGAAAATATTTAATTCTGCGAAAACAACTCGTGGTTCTACTAGGACTGGGAAACACGCCCCTGAGGACCGCGTTCTGAAAATAACTTCCAAAGAAGGCAACTATCTACCATTCGATTTGAAAGTAGAAGTTAAAGATGGTTCGGCGGAACAAATGAAGTCAAGCAAAATAACAGGCTCGACCAAACACCCAGAAACTGGACATCGTTTTAGTGTTCCTCAAAGCCAGTCCTATAACGGTCAGGTGACTTCTTCTTCTTCTTCTTCTTCTTCTTCTTCTTCTGCGATCCCAAAAGTTCAGGTGACTAATAATGACCTTGAACCAACCATTGTCATTAATTCAGAAGCAATCTGGCACGAGAGTCCAATATCGCATCCAACTTACAACACACTGACAACCCGCGATGGCGCGGCAGTCGGCGAAATAAGAAGTGGATCAAACAATATCCGTCACAGTTCCGTGAACTTAGAGAGACTGACCAAGATTTCCTCCACAGTGATATCAAAAACTGGTGGGCTTAGAACTTCGTTCTTACCAATATCCTTTATGACAACAAAGGCGCCTATTACTCGAGGCGATTCAATGCAGGGTGGTAGAAATCCTGAAGCAAAGTATACCTATCCCAATTCTTCGGCAAGGCAGAACAGTTCGAACAAGGTGGCCCTGCCCTGGCTAACAAAAGCTGGCCCTTTAAAGACCTCACGGTTAGCGATATTCTTCAGGACATCTACGGAGAACCCAGATGAATCAAATACTCGTGACAGATTTACTCGTACAAGTAATGTCAATCCACGAGCCAGTCTCACCACAGTTACCACGACATCGCAGGACGAACACGTATCTGACCTAACTACTGGATCAAGTAATCTGCATTGGAATTCCGCTGTGCACGAGAGTTTAAACAGCATTGGCTTGACTCCAACAACAGCAGCTGGTCCTTCCGAGATTTCAGAGTCTTCAGACTCTCCATCATCCTTTAGGACAAATAATCCAGCAGCTCCTACCCGACCAAGTATCTCGCAATGGTTGAACTCACCTACTACAGGAAATGGCAATTCAACGATGAGCCATAAAAGTACTGCAGCAAGTAATCAGCGACAACAGACCGCTCATTTTATAGGATTCGCAACCTTGAAATCACCTACTACAGGAGATGGAAGGTCAACTATCAGTCATATAAGAACTCTAGCAAGTATTCATCGACAACGGGTCGCTCATGTTACATCATACACAACTTTGAACTCACCTACTACAGGAGATGCAAAGTCAACTACCCGACCAAGTGTCTCGCAATGGTTGAACTCACCTACTACAGGAGATGGGATGTCAACTATCAGTCATGGAAATACTCCAGCAAGTAATCAGAGACAATGGACCGCTCCTGTTACAGCATACAAAGCGGTACTTGATGAGACAGCATCTCATCATCCAACGTATGATGACTTCCTGTTCACTCGTGGTGGACCAGCCGACAGCGATGATCGTCGTCGACCAAGTTATGTCTATCAGCGAGCCACTCCCGTCACAGAAGAACTCGCAACACGGCACGTAGTCAACACAACATTGAAACTTTTGGCTACAGCCACCGATCATGCCAAGCTTAAAGAACTATTGACACCTGAACTCGGTAATAGTATGCGCAACGACGAACACAGGTCTGAACCTCCTTCTTATCAGGTCTTAAGCACAGATAGTACTGAAGAGAAGTTTAAAGATCTAAAGACATTGGGACCCAGCAGCGAGCGAGACGACGAGTTCGTACTTTATCCCACTGATGAAACCTTGGTCACAGGTTCTGATCAACGGAAGCTTACCAACGGACCTGCACCTAGAACTGCACCTGAATCAGGTAACGTACGTGAACTAGAGAGGAACAGACTCATGTTGGGTCTGGAGCCATTTTCTCAGCCCGATTTGAATACTAGTATGTTTTATTTCGTCACTATAATCAGTGTGGCTTGCTTCATTGCAGTGTTGCTGTTCGGAACGTTCTGCTACGTGTGTTCCGCAGAGTAATCGGAGAGTACACGATTGTGTGGAATTCAACCAACCGCACGGTCAACTGATGATGACGCCCCGTAACCTCGCCAGAAAAAAAAAATAAACAGGTCCAGTATCCTCGCAAAACGCTCGGTGACCCAAAGTGTGCGCCGAGCAGTCAAGGAATGTGATGAGGCGGGAACCAGTCAAATCCGAGAAAATCGTTGGCGCTCGCTATTAAAATGTGTTAAGTGAACGTGAACCATGGATATATAGTTCGTCCCATCATTGTATAAAAATGTTTTTTGTAAATAATTTCAGTTTGGTTTAACGTAAGAAGACAAGTAAAAGTAGTTTGGAAATAACAAAAACAACTATTTGTGTGTGTCATATACAAATCAATTGGCTCAGAAATAAATAACTTGTAGTAAATTCCATAGTATGAAAAAAGGCGTTCTCTGTGGGACGGACTATACGGAATATGTAGGCCACTGGCTGGAAACGGTTTCCGAACTAACAGAGTTGAATTCATTCCATTAATCTGGTTTAATGTTGTGACTGTAAATACTTAGAAGTTGTTTTGCACAAGCGTACGAGACGCAGGAGGGGTTTCAGTCCTAGCAAAAAAAAACTCAAATTCAAGCAGAAAGAGCTGGCCTGAACACTAAAGTAGTGTCGGAAATAGAATAAAAATGATTTTTGTAAATTATTTCTTTCATATTAAACTGACAAGTAAATATTTTGTAAATACCTATTTAATGATACTCTACCTAATTTAGCATTTACTTGTTTGGGCTCTCATTGTTGTACAAGGTGGTGTTTACTCTTGAAATTGAAATAAAAATGTCAGTAAACAGGAGATTTGTGACCTTTATTGGAACAGACTATAACACATTTTGATCATATGTGTCAATTTCATTTACTCTTAAACAAACTTTTAATTTAAAACTGCAACATAAATTGCAGCATAAATTATTAATTATGACCAGCATATTTAGTGAATATAAATTCAATATAAGTACATTAGAAATGTACACAATCATGCAACCACTTAAAGGTGGTATATTAGAAGTTATATGTGAGCATCTGTTTGTGATAAAATTCTCCAATAAAAATGTATTTTCTACTAGTAAATTAAATTATTTCCTATAATCATTTATGGGCATATAGTTATTAAAGGTGTAGTCTTTAAATATTAAAGCAAAATTTAATAAAAACATGATTTGCAATTGCTGTCATTATGCAACTTTGAGATAGCACCTTTAATACCGGTATAATAGATCACAAACTCAGAATGGTTCTTGACAGTTTTGCTAAAAAGTTATTTATAAATGTCTACAAATATTTTGTTTTGGAGAGAGATAGGGGTAAACCGTCATCAGAAACAGTCCTTCACATATTGTAATAGTAATGAAATTGACAATGCATGTTGACTACAATTGTTTATAGTCTGTTCCAATAAAGTGCACAAATCACCTGTTTACCGACATCTTTCTTTTAATTTCAATAGTAAACACCATCAATGAGAGCCAAAACAAATAAATGCTAAATTAGGTAGACTATCATTAAATATATATTTACAAAATATTTACATGTCTGTTTTATATGTAAGAAATAATCGACGAAAATAATTTTTATTCTATTTCCGACAGTACTTTACATAATTCTACCCGCAGTATTAATTGTCATCCATGTAAACATGCGTGGCGATTCGTTTATAACCCTATATAGCTATTTGGCAATAATGCTAATATGAAAAAATGCAATCCGTTATTCGTGCCCGTTTGTTTAATTTTAGAAAAAAAACAGACACCCCCCACCCCACACACCCACACACATATCTACAAACATGGGAGCCCGTACGCCTGTGTTGTTTTGTGAAAGAAACCCTTTATTCGTTTTCAAATAAGGAAGGAAATGTTTTATTTAACAACGCACTCAACACATTTTGTTTACGGTTATATGGCGTCAGACATATGGTTAACATGTTTACATGTCACCAAAATATTTATTTAAAAAAACCCACACACTATCATTAGAACCATTACTAGTTAGCATGAAAACCAAAGGACCTTTTTCAAAACGGATTGTCTTTATATATTGCAGAATGTTTTATATTGCTGGGGTAAGCACAAATGTAATTTAGGACCGAGGAGACAGATCGATTTAATTAATAAATTATCATGCTAAGTTCGGTTTTATGCAATGATTATGGAGAAATAGTAGATGTTTTTTGATTACATTAGTAATTATGTATGCATCGATGACAAAAATATGATTATTTTAACTTTGTTTTAATATTAGGTCAAATAAATATCAAAATAGATAATTTATTCGCACGTGAAGTCGTGTGTATAATTTTTTTTTCTTCTAAATGATCAATTATGTACTGTTATATACCATCAGTTTAACTTTGGTTATTGGTTTAATGTGCTACACTGTTGGAAAAAAACCCGTTTGGTCACAAACTCTACATCCCGTGAGTAAGTCCGCCATTTTGAATTCAAAATGGTTGTGCCCTTTTCACAGAAAAAAATACTGATGAAATGAAAATAACGAAAAATACAAGCACCATGTTGCCCGTCTAACCATTCTTCACGTTTCATATCAATATAGACATCTATAATATTAGCGGGTTAAGATTTAGCTCAGTCGGTCAAGTACTCGCTTGAGGATCGAATCACCTCAGTGGATCCATACAACTGATTTGGGTTTTTTCTCGTTCCAACCACTGCACCACAACTGGTCAAAGGCCGTGGTATGTGCTTTCCTGTCTGTGAGAAAGTGCATATAAAAGATCCCTTGCTGCATTAAAAAAGAAATGTAGCATGTTTTCTCTGATGACTACGAGTCAATTACCAAATGTTTGACATCCAGTAGCCGATTATTAATTAATCAATGTACTCCAGTGGTGTCGTTAAACACAACAATCTTTTGATCGTAACCTGGAGTGGTATCCTTGCCCTGTTGTGATTGTTGTTTACTGCTTACCCCTGAGTTATTTATATTTTGGACTATATGGCAAAATTATCTAATTTTGACATTCAATGGCCTTTGATTAATAAATCAATGTGCTCTAGTGTTGTCGTTAAATAAAACAAATTAAAACTTTCTATAACATTAGCAGGGGAAGGGAAACTCTATTAACGTGCCCCTATCCACGAAGGTTCAGGCACGCCCACCACGGATTTAGCCTCTGACTTCGCCAGTGACTAACTCCGGAGCAGGGGGGTGGGGGGGGGGGGGGGGGGGGAGGGTAAGTTTGAGGTGGGCGGAATTTGGAAAAAAGCCATTTAGTAAAGTCAACGCGAGCGCGGACCAAATAGCAGACACTTCGCAAACTTGAAGTAACACCGAGTGGGAGCCGTGCTCTGATTGGCTGAATTTCGATTCCTCGGTGAAGCCTGACAAATACCTAAGTCTACAAAGAGTAACTGCATCCAAAAACATGTCTGGACTCTAAAATTTGACCCAAAATAGTTAAGACTGCTCAGCCAAAAGGTTTTTAAGGTGATTTTGAACAATTGAACGGGCGCCGAAATAAAATGCGTTAGACTACTTATAAAAAAATAAACATAAGAAGGTGGGGGTGGGGGGTGGGGGTAGGGGGGGGGGGGGGGGGGGGGTAACTCAAGAGAGCAGGCACACACGTCTTGCTTCATCGCTTGCTGTTTTCGAAAAGTAACATTAGCAAACTGTTAAAGGTTGCACTATGCCAAATATAAGCTCACAGGTAAGCGGAATAACTGTTACATCAGCACTAAACCAAATGTTACCTCCCTTGCTTTAAAAACGTGTGTGTGTGTGTGCATGTTGTATGTATGCAGGTGTGTATGTACAGACGCACGTACGCACGTACGCACGTACGCATTGAAATGGCAACAGTAGGTTTCCTCCCTCAATATCTGTGTGGTCCTTAACCATATGTCCAGCCCCATATAACTGTAAATAAAATGTGTTGAGTGTGTCGTCAAATAAAACATTTCCTTCCTTCGTGAAACTTAAGCAAACTATCTGCTACTGTTATATTTTCATTTTGCCAAATTGATTTTTTCACCCGAGAAAGATGCGTGTGCACAGGTAACACTGTTTTGTAAGTTTAACATCCCCTCTCCCCCAATGTTCCAAACGAATTTTATTTGTAAATATTTTCTGGGGGAATATGACCCGGAAACTCTCTAGAACATTATCTCGCCAGTCTATCCCCACCCCAACCCCACCCACCTCATACACAAACACAAATATCCTGCAAACACGCCTGTGCGATGCCTAGGGTCAATTAAGAACAATTTTAAGTCAGACCTAAAAACTAAAAACTTTGCTTAACGTCCTCGATCTGTCAGCCCCCCCCCCCCCCCCCCCCCCACCACACACCTCCCAATGTCTACTTGCTTCCGCCGTGCCTGAGTCATGTTATGACTTTCTAAAGTGATGATAAATTATCTAAATGTATTCTAATACAATTTGGTATTCGACAAACAATTTTCAGGCGATGGAGTAGTATGGAAGGAATCGGATCATATGTACAATATCAGGAAATAAAACTAAAAAGAAACGTTTACTTTGTTTAACCACACCACTAGAGCACATTGATTTATTAATCATCGACTATTGGATGTCAAACATTTGCTAATTTTGACATAATAGTCTTAGAGAGGAAGCCCGCTACATTTTTCCATTAGTAGCAAGGGATCTTTTATATGTACCATCCCACAGACGGGATAGTACATGCCACAGTCTTTGTTATGTCAGTCGTGGTGCATTGGCTGGAAAGATAAATAGCCCAATGGGCCCACCGACGGGGATTGATCTCAAACCGACCGCGCATCAAGCGAGTGCTTTACCACTGGGCTACGTCCCGCCCCTATCATACCTAAGAAAGAAGGAAATGTTTTATTTAACGACGCACTCAACACATTTAATTTACGGTTATATGGCGTCAGACATATGGTTAAGGATCACACAGATATAGAGAGAGGAAACCCGCTGTCGCCACTTCATGGGCTACTCTTTTCATTTAGCAGCAAGGGATCTTTTATATGCACCATTCCACAGACAGAGTAGTACATACCACGACCTTTGATATACCAGTCGTGGTGCACTGGCTGTGTGTGTGGGTGTGGGTGTGTGGGTGTGTGTGTGTGTGTGTGTGTGTGTGTGGTGAGAATAAGCCAGTACCACCCCAGGTCACAGTAAAGTCCGACTAAGTGACCGGGTTTTGTGAAACCATTGCCCAAAATTATACCTATCCGTTTTTACTATTGCATACAATTTGGGAAAGTCCATTGGAATGAAATCTGTACTATGATGACCTGTAACTATATATAGATAACAGTCATGCTAGACATATACATTTTGCAAAATCATTATTTGGATACAATCACATCACATCCAAGTACATGTGAAACATTCTGTAATATATGAAATCAATTGCACCGATAAATCTTGCTTGCATTGCCATATTGCCAAATGTAATGATATCATTTTATAGGTAAAACTACTCCAGTATTAAGACCAACACGCTGTTGTGATACCATTGGTCGTTTCTAGTGCATTACGACCATGCCAAAGAGACCATATTATAACAGTAAGTTTTCTGCATTTTTCGTTTACTGAATTGTTGAAAGTATAATATTATATTATGTCAAAATGACCGAAACCTTTTAGCTACAAAAAGATAACGTTTTGACGTTTTGACGTATAATAAGCGAAAACCGTTTGGGTATAATTTTTATTTAAGACTTTTAGTAAACATTTCTAATTCCTAATGTATATGATCCTTAATGTATGATTATGATCATATCAGTAGATTGTATTTCACCCTAACCAAGCCATAAGACATGGAGGTTTACCATAGGTATGTTATGATGCACTGCAGATCACTGGTAAATGTCGATATATTCTACAAGGTAAATCACCTCCATAATGTTTACAAATAATGTTAGCATACTAGTATATATTTT
This sequence comes from Gigantopelta aegis, assembly GCF_016097555.1. NCBI lineage: Eukaryota > Metazoa > Mollusca > Gastropoda > Neomphalida > Peltospiridae > Gigantopelta > Gigantopelta aegis. The sequence continues at coordinate 36,180,078 of NC_054707.1, read as the reverse complement.
ACCTCTATTTGCCTTTTTGGACAGGGAATAAGAAGGTCATGCACTTCATACAATAGAATACAACGATGAACTCGCAAATGGGGTGAACGAATTTTTATTCAATGAAACAAGTTACATATCATTAAATCCATCCACATTTTTGATCCAAAGACTGATAAATTTTGGACTGAAAATATTAACAATATCTGAATAGATGTCTAAAAACAATAGATTTTGTATATGTAATAGGACATACAATAAATCGTTTAAACGGTTTCATTATTTGTATTACATCACAGTTCCATCAGATATTATATCAAAATGCTATAAGAAAGGTTCAAATATTGATGCAAATCCAAACATTATTTTTTTAATGTGGTTGTTGTTAGTTGTTGGGTTTTTGTATTTAAATTTATTTTTTTTACTTTTCTAGTGTGTAATTTATTTAAAGAAATTCAAAAGAAATGTATATACTTAGGTTTTAGAAAATGTTTTCGGGAAAGGTAGAATAATGTTCGTAATTTGGTTAAATCAAAAATGAAGCATGAATGACATTACTACCAGCTTTGGATTTATTTTATATTACCAATATTATAGATGAACAAATAATTATTTTGCCGTATTATCAAATGGTAAATCTAGCACTTAAGGCTATGTATTCAAAATTTAGAGAAAGTTCATTAGCTAATTACCTTTAAACAATGTTATTCCATGACATGATATGCATTTTGAAACTGATTTAGTAGCTGGTGTTATTTTAATGAAAAGAAAATCGGACCAAAATATATTGGTGCTTGATATCTGAAAAGTTCATCCATAATATTGATACAAACACACTAATAAATATTCATATGCAAACAACAAATGTAAACAAAGAAAACAAAAGGTATTTCAAAGTGACACTTATGACACGATTATATAGAAAGAACTGTTCTCCGAATGCGAAAATGATATATCAAAACGTTGTGTAAAGAAATCTTTTTTTAAAATCTTAATTTAAAAGCAAATATAAATATCCTTTTTGTTACTAGAAAGGAGAAACATATTTTATCAAGTAAAAAATAAAAAGTGCTTGGTTTATTAACTTTACAAAATATGAAAAAAGGTTTTGGTTGGTATCTCGATATTCGGACAAAAAACAGTTCACACAAAATGTTGACACAATTGTAATTATAATTTAATGACGAAGGTCTCTGATAGCTGTTCTTAAATAAAAAAATAAAAGTGCTTGGTTTATTAACTTTACACAAACAAAAAAAGAGAAAAAAGGTTTTGGTTGGTATCTCGATATTCGGACAAAAGGTTCACACAAAATGTTCACACAATTGTAATTAGCGTTCAGTCACGAAGGTCTCTTGTAGTTGTTCTTATTATTTACTTGTGTATTTATTATCACAGCACACTTTGGTTTAAAAAAATATCATTTAGACGTTTTAAATCCGTCTGGTGATCTCCAGCAACATGACAAGGATACCAACAGTAAAACCAACTCCAGTCAGAGATGCAGCAGCACCTGCAAAGTAACGGTTAAAATCAACAGATCAGTATTGATATTGCTACTTTATTTTAAAAACAAAATCCACCCCTAAATGTCCACAACATTGTTTTCCCCACACACTAGATGTAAGCATGTTTAGTGTTAAACCGACTGAGCTAAACGGCACTGTGCACTAGCAAAACGCACGTCAGAATTGTTTCAATGTAGACTGCTATAAACAATATTTAAACGTTTGTTTCGATTTTTTTTCTTACTTATTTTAATGCTTATATCCAGTTAAGGTTCAAGCACGCTGTCCTGGGCACACACCTCAGCTATCTGGGCTGTCTGTCCAGGACACAGGGTTAGTTGTTAGTTGGTTAATGGTTAGTGAGAGAGAAGAGGGTGTAGTGGTCTTACACCTCACCTACCCAATTGAGCCCTTAAGAATATATATATATTTTATTATTGTTATTTTGTTTTCTCTATAGATTTATATCGTAACATTATTTTTAGTTTCATGTAATAAAATGTTTTAGGTGTCCAATAAGTCTCTTTAAACTAGTTGGCAATATAATTTATGTTTGTTTTATATAACTTTATGTATATTGTCATTTGACACTTTAATAAACAGTTAACTAATCATAATATGCATGCATTTATCTAGCCTCGCACATCCCTTACCACAATACTCGTCGATCAGTGGTTGAGCGTAGTTGGCAATGACGTCTGTAGGAGAACTAGTTCCGTCACATCCTGTCTCTGTTGCCGTGATCTTCTGCAAGCATTCCTTGGCCGTGTTTGCTTTACTGTAGTTAAAGAATATAGGCTTATTATTCGGTATGTGTACATAACACAAATAAATAACTAATAGTATATGACATTCATCGATTGTAATTTATTCATAATAAATTAAGTTTTTTTGTTGTTTTTTTCTTACACAACATATATACATGACACGGTGTGTTAATATTTTAACGATATATGACTGACTGCTCCTAGGTGATGACCAGGTCACCAATCCCATACTATCCAATGAAAAAACAAAAACAAGAACGGTCGAATCGATCACTCCGCGACGTACAAGTTAAACTGAAATTGACTTGTCTGTGAAACACGAGTTAAATATATGCGCAAGGGCCGTAAATAGGTTTTCGTTGGAAAAGGCATTTGAATTTATTTTAAAACTGGTTGTTTTTCTCTATTTATATAATATGGGATTATTCACCCACAGACTGAAGCAAAAATGCGTTGATCAATTCACATCAACAAAGTCCCTTAGTACGACCTCAGTTGTGTGGGTCTATAAGTTGATTTTATGATCCTGGTTCCAATACGAAATGCAGATATTTGGCACAGTTCAGGCTACTTTGTATTATTAACATGATTGTTTTCCTTCAGACGTCCCCTTAGAACTGTTTCAAACATGATCATTCAATACTGGGAATCTGTCACAGGCACGGCGGAGCAAGAGGGAGGGGGGGGGGGGGGGGGGGGGGGAGGGCTGAATAAAAAATACTATTGGTAGAATACTGAATAAAAAATACTATTGGTAGAATATCTTAACGCAGAGATGAATTTTACTTACAGAATGCAAGAAATTGCATTTCAGAACATCTATTTTTCAAAGGTTTATTGGGGAGCATATCCCCCGAACCCCCTAGAAACTTTGCTTAACGTCCTCGATCTGTCAGCCCCCCCCCCCCCCCCCCCCCCGCCATGTGCCTGAGTCATGTTATGACTTTCTAAAGTGATGATAAATTATCTAAATGTAATGTATTCTAATACAATTTGGTATTCGACAAACAATTTTGAGGCGATGGAGTAGTATGGAAGGAATCGGATCATATATACAATATCAGGAAATAAAACTAAAAAGAAACGTTTGTTTTGTTCAACAACACCACTAGAGCACATTGATTTATTAATCATCAGTTATTAGATATCAAACATTTGGTCATTTTGACATATATAGTCTTAGAGAGGAAACCCGCTACATTTTTCCATTAGTAGCTAGGGATCTTTTATATGCACCATCCCACAGACAGGATAGCACATACCAGTCGGGATGCACTGGCCGAAACGAGAAATAGCCCAATGTGCCCACCGACGAGGATCGACCCCAAACCGACCGAGCATAAAGCGAAAACTAAAAATATACACGGAGTTGAGATTTTGCAAACATCGTTAAAACAAATACAAAACAGGTGGGTTTTTTTTTTTTTTTTTGTAATTTGATTGTCCCAGATTACAAACATAGGAATGTTAGGACAGTTCTTACCTGCACTGATTGTCCTTGGTGCTGAGATCTGCGGTAGCGTAGTCGGTTTCACATGTGCAGGTGGCGGTTTTATCTGTAAAAACAGAATGCTTGAATGATCGATGTATTGAATCCGCAAGATAATCTACTAACATATATACATGGAGCTTCAAACATAATACTCAATAAAGTTTGTTTTGTTGAACGACACCACTAGAGCACATTGATTTATTAATCACTGACTACTGGATATTAAACATATGGTCATTTTGACACAGTCATAGATAGGAAACCCGCTACATTATTTTGTTTGCCATTAGTAGCAAGGGATATATTATATGAAACATCCCACAGACAGGATAACATATATAACGGCATTTGATATACCAGTCGTGGTACACTGGTTGGAACAAGAAATAGCCCAAATGTGCTCACCGACGAGGATCGATCCTAGACCGACCGCGAATCAGGCGTGCGCTTTACCACTGGGCTACGTCCCGCCCCACATACTACATACCAAGTTAAGATTGTATTTACGATAGCTGGTTAACAGTGTACAAATAGATACATTACAGTATTATATAATTTAATATTAGGTACTAACAGTCACATTAAAGGGACATTCCTGAGTTTGCTGCATTGTAAGATGTTTCCGACTAATAAAATATTTCTACGATTAAACTTACATATTAAATATATTTTCTTGTTTAGAATATCAGTGTCTGTATATTCAATGTGTTTCTGGTCGTCTTAATATTTGTAAGAAGCCCTAACTGGATTTTGTCTTCAAATAATTTCATACGTACGAACAAATTATATTTTAGGAAATAAGATGAAATTTAACCTTGTACAAATATTTGAACGATCAGAAACACGATTAATATACAGCCACTAATATTTTATGCAGAAAAATATATTTGATATGTAATTACAATCGTTAAAAAGTCTCTGTTAGTCGATAACATCTTAAAAAGTGCAGCAAACTCAGGAATGTCCCTTTAATAGTATTTTTATTACATTATTAATTAACCACGAATCGATATTTGGCTTGTTGATTTACTTTAGTACTGAAATAATAAGGTGCAGTGCAAAAAATAAATCGTTGCAAAGAAATGTAGGGTGTTTTCCAGTTGCACACAACATGGGTAATTCTTAACTTAAAAAGGCACTATTTTTCTGATCCCTTGGACAACCTACATAGGTACGACCATGCATTTTATTCTTGTTCAGTAAAACAGTTAAAGTTTGCTTTGTTTAACGACACCACTAGAACACATTGATATATTAATCATTGGCTATTGCATGTCAAACATTTGGTAGTTTTGACATAGTCTTAGTTTGTTTGTTTTGTTTAACGACACTACTAGAGCACACTGATGTATTAATCATCGGCTATTGAATGTCAAACATTTAGTAATTTTGACATAGTCTTAGAGAGGAAACCCGCTAAATTTTTTCATTTGATATACCAGTGTGCCACATATTGTATATTAAAAGCTGTGGTATGTGCTATCCTGACTGTGGGATGGTACATATAAAATATCCCTTACTACTAATGGAAAAATGTACCGGGTTTTCTCTCTTAAAGACTAGATGTCAAAATTACCAAATGTTTGACATCCTATAGCCAATGATTAATTAATCAATGTGCTCTAGTGGTGTCGTTAAACAAAACAATTTCTTTATCCGATATATCTTAGCACCGTTATTAACTCATAAGTTAAGTGACATCTTACCACAGCCAGTAACACCTGCGAGATACTTTCTAGATGCCACGCCAACCATCAGATTGCTGGATCCATCACAGCCAGTACTGTTCTTGCCGCCAAGACACTTTATTTTCTTTTTGGTCTCACTGAGAAGACAAACAGTAAACAACAACAAATTATTGAGAGAGAGAGAGAGAGAGAGAGAGAGAGAGAGAGAGAGAGAGAGAGAGAGAGAGAGAGAGAGTGTGTGTGTGTGTGTGTGTGTGTGTGCGTATGTGAGTCTGTCTGTCTGCATGTCTGCATGTATATGTGTGTGTGTTCGTGGCTGTATGTATGTGTGTGTGTTCGTGTTTGTATGTATGTGCGTATGTGTGTGTGTGTGTGTGTGTGTCTTCGTGACTGAGTGTGTGTGTGTGTGTGTGTGTGTGTGTGTATGTGTGTGTGTGTGTGTGTGTGTGTGTGTTTAGAACATTAAGTTAGATACAAATATTTATTGTTTCAGTAGCGTTAGAGGAAACCCGCTGTCGCCATTTCATAGGCTACTCTTTTCGATTAGCAGCACAGGATCTTTTATATGCACCATCCAACAGACAGGATAGCACATACCACGGCCTTTGATATACCAATCGTGGTGCACTGGATGGAGAGAGAAATAGCCTAATGGGCCCACCGACGGGGATCGATCCCAGACCGACCGCGCATCAAGCGAGCGCTTTACCACTGGGCTACTTCCGCCCAATTTAACAACAACTACAGAACCGTTCTTACGTGCACTTCTTCTCGTCAGTGCTGAGGTCTGACTTAGCGTGGTCTGTTTCGCATGTACAGGTGTCGGTTTTATCTGTAAAAAAAACAACAGAATGTGTAAATCACACGCACAATTCGTAACCAAATTCAAACACGTAGGCCTATATGTAATATGTTCTCATTTAAGGTGGGGTGGGACGTAGCCCAGTGGTAAAGCGCTCGCTTGATGCGCGATCGGTCTGGTATCGATCCCCGTCAGTGGGCCCATAGGGCTATTTCTCGTCACAGCCAGTGCACCACGACTGGTATAACGCTTTACCACTGGGCTACATCCCGCCCCACGAGACATAGCCCAATGGGCAGCCAATGCACCACGTCTGTTATATCAAAGGCCGTGGTATGTGCTATCCAGTCTGTGGTATGGTACATATGAAAGATCCCTTGCTACTAATGGAAAAATGTAGCGGGTTTCCTCTCTATGATTATGTCATGATGACCATATGTTTGACATCCAATAGCCGATGATTAATAAATCAATGTGCTCTAGTGGTGTCGTTAAGCAAAACAAACGTTGTTGCTCATTTAAGGCAGTACTAAGCCACAAATAACATCCGGCTGGGTGAAAGTTCGAGGTGCACGTATCTTGATAGAGCAGTTAATACCACAAGTCCTGCCATTGGTGATAAATGCGACAGTGTTTGTTGTAATACAATATTGGTTCATCTGGCCAGTAAAGTTCTGTAATTTAATTTGAACTAGTGTCAATGTACCAACTACCATTGTGCTTGAAACAACTGTGGTGTCCTACTACAAATAACATGACAATTTTTGTATGGAACTAGGGTAGTCATAGCCGCTACCCCTTATACCACAAATCCTGCCATTGGTATTAAATGTGACAATATTTCTTGACAAAAAATGTTGGTTCATCTGGCCAGTAAAGTTCTGTAACTAGTGTCAGTGTACCAACTACCATTGTGCTTGAAACAACTGTGGTGTCCTACTACAAATAACATGACAATTTTTGTATGGAACTAGGGTAGTCATAGCCGCTACCCCTTATACCACAAATCCTGCCATTGGTATTAAATGTGACAATATTTCTTGACAAAAAATGTTGGTTCATCTGGCCAGTAAAGTAATGTAATTTAATTTGAACTTGTGCCAATGTACCACTACCATTGTGCTTCAAATGTGCGGAATCCTGCTAAAAATAGCATGACAATTTTTATGTGGAACTAGGGTAGTCCAAAGTTAGAGTTTATGCCATCGAGTGATACTAACTAAACACTCATGGTTGGAGTTTATGTCATCGAATGGTACTAATTAAACACTCATGGTTGGAGTTTATGCCATCGACTGGTACTAACTAAACACCCATGGTTGGAGTTTATGCCATCGAGTGGTACTAACTAAACACTCATGGTTGGAGTTTATGTTTGGTATGTCATCGAATGGTACTAATGGTACTAATTAAACACTCATGGTTGGAGTTTATGCCATCGACTGGTACTAACTAAACACCCATGGTTGGAGTTTATGCCATCCTGTGGTACTAATTAAACACCCATGGTTGGAGTTTATGTCATCGAGTGGTACTAATTAAACACCCATGGTTGGAGTTTATGCCATCGAATGGTACTAATTAAACACCCATGGTTGGAGTTTATGCCATCCTGTGGTACTAATTAAACACCCATGGTTGGAGTTTATGTCATCGAGTGGTACTAATTAAACACCCATGGTTGGAGTTTATGCCATCGAGTTGTACTAACTGTACACCCGTAAACTCAACCACGACCTGAATGCCCGTTTGGTGTAATATATATTAATCAGAAATTAAAATGCAGTCAATATTAGTCTTTGTAGTTTTACTTCAAGAAAGCTGCCATAACGTTAACATAAACTACGTGACATCTTACCACAGTTGGTAACATCAGCAAGAACCTTTCTAGCGTTCATGCCCACCATCCAAGCACTGGATCCATCACAGCCATCGTTGGCCTTGTTGGCAAGACAAGTTAGTTTCTCTTTGATCGCACTGACAAGACAAACAGAAAATAGTATAAGTAATATTTTTTTTATGTGTATGATAGGGCAAACAAATAATCAGTTTTGAAAACAAAACGACAAATAAAGGTAATGTTTTATTTACGACGCACTCAACACATTTTATTTACGGTTATATGGCGTCAGACATATGGTAAATGACCACACAGATATTGAGAGAGAAAACCCGCTGTCGCCACTTCATGGGCTACTCTTTTTGCTTAGCAGCAAGTGATCTTCTACATGCACCATCCCACAGACAGGATAGTACATACCACGGCCTTTGTTACACCAGTTGTGGGGCACTGGCTGGAACGAGAAATAGCCCAATGGGTCCTCCGAAGGGGATCGATCCTAGACCTACCGCGCATCAAGCGAACGCTTTACTACTGGGCTACGCCCCGCCCCTCAAACGAGAATTAAGGACGTTTTAAATAAATATGTTACACGTACAAGTAAACTAGGTTCATTTACATGCGGTATTTCTCCACAGGTGAATAATAAACAAGTTAGTACTGTCTTTAGTATGTGTTAACCTGGTATACATGGTATTTATTACACTAAACGTACGTGCACTGTTTTGTGGCGTCTGCTATGTCCGCTATTCCATAACCAACTTCACAGTCACAGACATCGGTAGTCGCTGTAAAAAAAAAAAAAACTATTAACTGAATTAAATTTTATCAAATCATACATACATACATACATACATACATACATACATAATACATACACACATACATACATGGATGCCTCAATAGCTCAGAGCGCATCGTGGTTAGTCTGAATTTGCGGGCGATTCGTTGAGGCCACAAAGGATTTAATTGTCCCCTGTGTCAGTGCGTTAATATCTATGTATGCAACAGTCAACCTCGACACGCATACAATATATAGATATTCATACATAAATACATACATAAATACATAAATACATACATATACATATACATATACATATACATATACATATACATATAGATACATACATACATACATAGTGTGGGTTGCCCCCCCCCCCAAAAAAAAAAAAAAAAATATATATATATAAAAAAAAAAAAAAAAAAAATAATAATAATAATAATAAATAAATAAATAAAATAAATAAAATAAATAAAATAAATAAATAAATAGTAAAATTTAAAAAAATCTAAAATTCCGGCTACGCTTGCCTAGAACTTTAGTCCGCAACTATGATTAAAAGTTTCTTATTAACTGCACCGCCCTTTGGAGACAATAAGCTAATGCAATGCCATCTATACAGCTTACAATGCAGTAAGATGTTTCTTTAGATATAAGAACGAGCTACACGTCGCTCCGCTACTTTTTATTTCCAATAACGTCTTAAAGGGACATTCCTGGAATTGCTGCACTGTAAGATCTATCCGAACAATAAAATATTTCTACGACGATAAAACTTACGTAATAAATATATTTTCTTTTTAGAATGTCAGTGTCTGTATATTCCACGTGTTTCTGGTCGTCTTAATATTTGTAAGAAGCCCAAACTGGATTTTGTCTTCAAAAAATGTTTTAGCAAATAAAATTAAATTTAACCTAGTACTAATATTAGAACGATCAGAAACACATTTAATATACATCCACTAATATTTTATGCAGAAAAATATATTTGATATGTAATTACAATCGTTAAAAAGTCTCTATTAGTCGATAACGTCTTAAAAAGTGCAACAGACTCAGGAATGTCCCTTTAATGCCTGTACAAAAGCGTTAATATCAATCAACACTGAATTAACCAAGTCTACTTTTTAAGTCAAGAAATGAACTAAAGCTGTACACCCTGTCATTCCAATGTATGTCAAAATATTGCTTTGATTGCAGACACTGTCCGAACTTTATGGAGGAATGATTTCGGTAAACAACAGTTTCGTATATTTTTGTCATTATGGTTCCGTATTCTTGTTCATTGACATTATTGGTAGACGAAAAAAATTGTTTTAACAAATAAGAATTAAATACCAAAATCGCTGAATAATCATTTAATTTTGTTCGCATGTTCTTGACCCATTTGTGCCAGTGATGGATGGCCCACGGAAATAGATCTCCATTTGGACATAGTTGTGAAACGTTTATCGATTCACTGTAATATTACATTTTGTTAATGGATTGCGTAAAAAAAGGATAAACGACCATACGTTTTGGCTAATAAAGTTTTGTTGTTGTTGCTCTTCCTTGGGGTTTGTTTTGTGTGTTTTGTTTTGTTTTGTTTTGTTTTTGTTTTGTTTTTTTACTAGGCTAAGAAGTATATGCTTAGATCCAAGTAAACTGAACACTCGATGACACTATAGTACGACTATGTCGGAAATGGTACCATAACAGTAATCACGTGAACAACAGACTTACGCCAGCAGCGATACGTCACCGTTATTATGACGTATCGCTTTATTTTGTTCTCGGCTTGTTCAGACGGTGTGCGTGTGTGTGCGCGTGCGTGCGTGCGAGTGTTTATTTTGTTTTTGTGGGGAGGTGCTGGAGGTGGTGTATATAATATTCACAAAGCATGCACTTAAAGGGACAGACCCTAGTTTTTAAAAACGCACGTTCGTCTAAGAGGTAATGACCAATGAGACAATATTTTAGAGGGTTTTTCCCTGTTTCAACATCACCGACGTTAGCTTCTCTATGTTATAATCTTATCTAAATGTGTGTTGCCGATTTGTAGATTAACTAAACTTAGTGTCCATTTTTACGGGCTGAAACTAGGGTATGTGCCTTTAATCTTACTATAGCTAGATCTCTTTAAAACACTGAAGTGTAATATTGTGTCAATCAGACTGATGGCGGACAGACAGACAGACAGTCAGACAGACATTCAGGGAGAATGGTGACATGAGACAAACATCACACGAAATATTACATACCACATGCTCCTTTATCAGTTTTAGTCTTAGCGAATGTCCCGACTTCCTTCCGTGATTCTGAACATCCAGCATCAGTCGTATCTTGCAAGCATGTAACCAAGGCTTTGGCGGCACTGCAACAGTAAACAACCGATGATAACCATTCGAATTTTAACTGAATCATGTTTCTGTCCCAAATTCCACACCATAAACATATTTATCATCCATTAAAGACTTTTGTAGGAGATATCGCTGGCACTATAATTTGCCATATCTCCTGCGATATTCTTCTAGGAGATATCGCTTCTTTTGTTACGTCACGGTGTATGTTTCAGCGCTAAACCTGTCATTAGTGACGTCACGCCACTGTCGTTCTGCTAGTTAACGAGTCTACCGCTGCCAAATATAATGACATTCAACCCACATTACTGACATTGTTTACAACTGTCGCAAATGAAAAGAATGATAATAGATGATAAAAAGAATACCCCCTTGTTTCTTGTGGTATCATAATTTATCAGCACTTGTTGATAAAAGTATTTAAATCCGAGGCTTGATACTTTTATCAACTCGTGCTGATAAAATATGATATCACAAGACACTCGGGGAGTATTCTCTATTTATCAGCACTCGTTGATACAAGTATACTTCTATTAACTCGTGCTGATAAAGTATGACAATACATGAGGGTAGTATCCTCTATATATTTATTAAATTCCGTAAATACTAGTATGCTATATGTAAAGAATACAATATGGATTACCTTTAGATGGCATATATCTTATAACGAGTTGCTTCAAACAGTATAGCGCGATTTTAATATTCTATTCCTTATGTCTCCTAAAAAAAAAAAAAACCCACCAGTTTTAAAAATAAATTGAAACGTCTTTTTCAACTAAATGTATTTACGACGATTACACTTGCTAATAACTCCCAGAGCAATCGGGTTCACGTTAACTTATGTTACAGACATAACTTATGGCACTTATTTCAACGTATGACACTTATTTCAACAGTGCTTATGTCATTGGATGATAAGGATGTGGCGACCTGGTCATCAACTAGCACCAGCAAATCGTATATCTTTAAATCGATTACGACCTTATAGGAACGTCAACCAAACGAGTTGAGTGAAATAAATTAAGATCGATTATATGTAATAAATAGAATATTAAACTCGCTACTATTTCGTATCATGTTTATGTCCGTCGTGGAATAATGTTCATTGTCACTGAAAATTATTTCACTCGGGACATAAACATGATACGAAATGGAAACTCAGTTAATAACTGCTTACAATTATTTTGAATCTGTTGCTATTTTAACAATATCTAACTTAATATATATATATATGTGTGTGTGTGTGTGTGTGTGTGTGTGTGTGTGTGTGTGTGTGTGTGTGTGTATATATATGTATGTATTACATTTTTGCGGTGACTAATGTATTTGCTGCCTTAACAAACATGTTATATCTTCAACCTTTGAACTTAAAACCAGAAGATATCTCTACTTACGTGCACTGGTCTGTGTCGGCAGGCACGGTGGCTTTCGTGTGTGTAATTTCACACGTACAGGTTGCAGTGGCTCCTCCTGGAAAACAAAATCATTGACTTTTCTAATAAATTACATTCGTAATCTCGTCGTAGCCCAGTGGTAAAGCGCTCGCTCACTGCGCGGTCGGTTTGGGATCGATCCCCGTCGGTGGGCCCATTTGGGCTATTTTTTTCGACCCAACCAGTGCACCACTACTGGTATATCAAAGGCCGTGATATGTGCTATCCTGTTTGTGGGATGGTGCATAAAAAAGATATCTAGCTAATAATGGAAAAACCTAGCGTGATTCCTCTCTAAGACTATATGTCAAAATTACCAAATGTATGACACCTAATAGCCGATTATTAAATCAATCAGTGGTGTCGTTAAACAAGACAAACTCTTTTCTTTTTAAATGTAATCTTGTGATCATATAGATTACAGCTGGCGTCTACCATGGTTTATTTTCCATTAACGGGGGGGGGGGGGGGGGGGGGGCAGGGATCGCATTTAGCTCAGTCGTCCAAGGTACTTGCGTCTTACAGCTTGGTGGATCCATTCAACTGATTGGGTTTTTCTCGTTCAAACCAATGCACCACAACTGGTCAAAGGCCGTGGTATGTGCTTTCCTGTCTGTGGGGAAAATGCATCTAAAAGATCCCTTGCTGCTAATCGAAAAATGTAGCGCGTTTCCCCTGATCACTACGAATCACGATTATCAAATGTTTGACATCCAATAGGCGATGATTAATTAACCAATGTGTCCTAGTGGTGTTGGTAAATAAAAACAAACTTTATTTGCCATTTAGTATGCAGTTTAGTATGCAGTTTTAACAAAATGTGTAATGTATCAGCCAGAAATACTATCATTGAAATTAAAAGGTTTAATGCAAAATGGGGGATTTTTCATGCCAGTACCGGCTCCAACCCAAAGTGAGTGCACCGCTAGGCTCAATAGGTAGGTGCAAGGATAATACATACACCGAGTTTCACCCACTTGATGGGCGCGATTATGGGTGTGTCTCCCGAGTGTATGACCACACATGGGGGATGATTACCTGGCATGCACTGCAGGTTCCATGTACCACGGCCTCGAGTGATACCGAGAAAGCTCAACCGAGAGCAAGCATGAAGCATGGACCTGTCAAATAGTCCCATACCGAAATTGAAATACTGCGGCTTCACCATTCATCTCATCATCATCAAATTACGTGACCAATAACCATGTGGAGAGGTTTCTGGCCACGCTTGACTTCAAAAATTGTTCTCCGTTTGAAAAACAACAACAACTACACTTTATTATAAAATATGAGTTGTACTTGATCATGACTTACGAGCTACTCTCGGTATACTAAATTCAAAAACGATATGTAGCTTACTTTTTATTTTTGACGGACCGTTCAAAATTACGCCTAACTTCCTTCATAGAAATGCGCACCCTTTCCTTTTGGCTCTTAATCCTACGGGACATTCCAAATGTCATAGCACCAAAACCAACCCTTCGCCTGTCACCGGCCCCGGTCGGACTGCTGGTGCTGCCTTCCCCCTCCACCCCCCCCCCCCCCCCCCTTTCCTGTCCTGGACGAAGGACGAGCCGGCCAAGGCCGACACCTGTGCCCAGTACAGGCGTGCGCTACAACAGCTTGTTCTGAATGTGCACGTTAAACACTCTGACCTGACCTGATCCTGACTTACGATGAAGCCCGTCCTCACCTGTACATTTGGAGGTTATTTGTCCTGCGTAAGCAGTCGCCGCTACTGTTCTTGAATCGCTACATCCGGCGTCCACTGTACCTCTCAGACATGTAATTGCCGTTTGTGCATTGCTACAAAACAAGAACATTTTAATTACTTTTATTAATTACTGTTTTTAAAATTAATAGCTCAGACCATACAGATCAACAACCTTTACTATAGCAGTTGCTATAGCAGCAACAGACCACTATTTGGAAAGGTGTAAAAATTTTAGATTTCAACGTTATAAATTTTGTTTTGTTTAGCGACACAACTAGAGCATATTGATTTTTAATCATCGGCTATTGGATGTCAAACATTTGGTAATTTTGACATATAGTCTCAGAGAGGAAACCCGCTACATATTTCCATTAGTAGCAAGGGATGTTTTGTATGCACCAATCCACAGACAGAATAGCACATACCGCTGCCTTTGTTATACCAGTCGTAGTGCACTAGCGGGAACGAGAAATAGCCCAAAGGGTCCATCAACGGGGATCGATCCCAGACCGACCGCGCATCAAGCGGATGCTTTACCACTGGGCTACGCACCTCCCCTCCCACTCAGATTTCAACTGCCCACGCGGGACGTTTATAAATGATGGAGAATCAAACGGGTGAGTCCCCTAGTTAGCTTGTGTCACTTATAGGGGGCATATTCTGTTTTAAAGGTCAATCCGTGGTTAAGGCACACACACACTATAGCCGAAGTCCTGCAGATTCGATGGGGGGGGGGGGGGGGGGGGGAGGATTACAATCGTTTTAGGGGGCAGTGCCTCTTCGATGTTCTGACTACGGGCCCGAATCGGCTATTTCAAAAATCTAAAAGGTTGTTAGAGAGTTGATTATCTTCAACACTGTGTTAGAGGATCACAATAATATATGGGCACTAGAATCGTTTTGCTAATTATTACGTTCAGCAAAACACATTTAAATAGTCCCCAAAATAGATCTAGAAAACTGTCCTATTTTTTGTTTAGCTGGAGAAGGCCGTACATTATACTTCCATCATTCCTTTGTCTTACTGCAGGGCGGGACGTAGTCCAATGGGAAAACGCTCGCTTGATGCGCGGTCGGTCTAGGATCGATCCCCGTCGGTGGGCCTATTGGGATATTTCTCGCTCTAGCCAGTGCACCACGACTGGTATATCAAAGGCCGTAGTATGTGCTATCCTGTCTGTGGGATGGTGTATATAAAAGATCCCTTGCTACTAATGGAAAAAAAAATGTAGCGGGTTTCATCTCTGTGACTGTGTCAAAATGACGATATTATATTTGACATCCAATAGCCGACGATGTGGTCTATTGGTGTCGTTAAACAAAACAAACTTCTTCTTGCCAGGGGCGGGACGTAGCCCAGTGGTAAGGCGCTCGCTTGATGCGCGGTCGGTCTGGGATCGATCCCGTCGGTCGGCCCATTTGGCTATTTCTCGTTCCAGCCAGTGCACCACGACTGGTATATCAATGGCCGTGGTATGTACTACCCTGTCTGTGGGATGGTGCATATAAAAAATCCCTTGCTGCTAACCGAAAAAGAGTAGCCCATGAAGTGGCGACAGCGGGTTTCTTCTCTCAGTATCTGTGTGGTCCTTAACCATATGTCTGACGCCATATAACCGTCAATAAAATGTGTTGAGTGCGTCGTTAAATAAACCATTTCTTTCTTTCTTCTTCTTGTCTTACTGCCATCCTGTCCGTTTAGGGTACGTACGGCCCTATAATTTTAAATCTTAAGGCAGAGATGAATTTTACTTGTATACAGAAAGAAAGAAAAAAAAAGTTTACTAATGTGGCCATTTTCTCTTTGTGATTATAATAACAAACAGTTTTAAAGACATCATTTTTAAGATGGTGAATCCATGATGGCATTAAAGATTCTGAAGAAAGGAAACTAACGAAAACTGTCCAAGTGTTTTGTAAAATATTAGCATCACATACCTGCATACAGCTGCGTTATCAGCAGTGACATCGGCTTTTATAGCGGTCCTTTCGCAATGGCACGTGCTTGTTGCGGCTACAGCTGAAAACCAGACCGATAGAAGGTAAATGAAATACTAAACCACACGTACACAGTACACATTATTTCTTTTATAAACAATTAACGTATACTAAATTAATTATAATTTTAGTTTATCTTGTGTAAATAATAATAAATAGTGCACAAGCTATCTGAATTATAAGTATTTTATTTTTTTTATTTTTTTTGTAAATCATAAGTTAACTAGATTGGCAAACACATTGACCAACGACGCGTTTCTAGTGGAGACGTTTATGTTTGAGCCTCACTAATTAATGCTCGTTTCAAACTTTTGTTTCTCTCAAGTTCCAATTATCCATTCTCTAACAAACATTAATGACAGATACTCTCTCAAAATACAATTCGTTATCGACCATTTCTCGTTCCAGCCAGTGCTCCACAACTGGTGTAATAAAGGCCGTGGTATGTACTATCCTGTCTGTGGGATGGTTCATATAAAAGATCCCTTGCTGCTAATCGAAAAGAGTAGCTCGTGAAGTGGCGACAGCGGGTTTTTCTCTCAATATCTGCATGATCCGTAACCATATCTCTGACGCCATATAACCGTAAATAAAATGTGTTGAGTGCGTTGTTAAGTAAAAGATTTCCTTCCTTCCTTACAGACCATTTTTACAGCAGCCTGTTTCATCGAAACACACACATACGCACGCACGCATACACACGCATACACACGCACGCACGCACACACACACACGCACGCACACTCATACGCACACGCGCGCACACACACACACGCACGCACGCACACACACACATACGCACGCACGCATACATACACACGCATACACACACACACACGCACACACACACACGCACGCACACACACACACACACCAGTTTTCTATGGTGCGGGGGTCATCTTTAAAATATTCGACTAGAATACATTATATACAGAAAGTCTTTCCTGGAAACGCTCATACGATCAATTGCATATCTCACTAAAGATCAAGTGCTCACACCCATCTTTCATCTCCTGGACCCGGACCTACAGACGTTGACACAGGCATACAAACAGTTCACAGACATGCATATATAAACAGTTTACATGCATGCATATACAAACAGTTCACATGCATGCATATACAAACAGTTAACAGACATGCATATATAAACAGTTCACAGGCATGCAGATACAAACAGTTCACATGCATGCATATATAAACAGTTCACAGGCATACATATACAAACAGTTCACATGCATGCATATATAAACAGTTCACAGGCATGCATATACAAACAGTTCACAGGCATGCATATATAAACAGTTCACAGACATGCATATACAAACAGTTCACAGGCATGCACATATAAACAGTTCACAGGCATACATATACAAACAGTTCACAGGCATGCATATATAAACAGTTCACATGCATGCATATACAAACAGTTCACAGGCATGCATATATAAACAGTTCACAGGCATACATATACAAACAGTTCACAGGCACGCATATATAAACAGTTCACAGGCATGCATATATAAACAGTTCACAGGCATACATATATAAACAGTTCACAGGCATGCATATATAAACAGTTCACAGGCATGCATATATAAACAGTTCACAGGCACGCATATATAAACAGTTCACAGGCATCCATATATAAACAGTTCACAGACATGCATATATAAACAGTTCACAGGCACGCATATATAAACAGTTCACATGCATGCATATATAAACAGTTCACAGGCATGCATATACAAACAGTTCGCAGGCATGCATATACAAACAGTTCACATGCATGCATATACAAACAGTTCGCAGGCATGCATATATAAACAGTTCACAGGCATACATATACAAACAGTTCATATGCATGCATATATAAACAGTTCAAGGCATACATATACAAACAGTTCACAGGCATACACATATAAACAGTTCAAGGCATACATATTGTGACGGAACATGCTCTTATCTTTTCGCCTGTGGCGATGTTAATTTATTTTAGAGGGCCGTGTGCAGCTTGGTTACGTAATACCCCCGCGCGACGTGGTAGAGCTGCGTCCCAATATGCACTTAGACCAAGTGTGGAGGCCATGTGGCCAGTAGTTACGTAATACCTCCGGGAGTTCTGTTTTACGACCGTGGGTTCTAGCGAACTAGGCGTCGGTCTGTCTGGCCATCTAAGAAAAAATACCGTCTCTGGGAGTTGTGGCAATATCACATGAGAGGTGAGGTACCGTGTTGGCCCCCAGGCGATATTCGCTGTCTCTGAGATTTTTGAATAAATAGAGAGGATTTTAGATATATCGGGGAGAAACATTGGAAGGCTCCCGGGGAACGTTGTCCGACTGGACTGGTAAATATATTTTTCTGATCTGTTGTATAACCTTGATGTGATTGATGTGACTTTAAATATTTTAATACTGTATTATACCAATATTATTTAGACAGTGTCTCCGGTAATCTGACGAAGTAAATTGTAGGCTTCACTGTTCTAAAATATTAAAGCTTAGCCAGTCATCCTAGAGGACCTAGGTAAACTGTAGGTTATTGTCTTTATTGTGATAGGTACCAG
Source organism: Gigantopelta aegis (assembly GCF_016097555.1). Classification (NCBI taxonomy): domain Eukaryota; kingdom Metazoa; phylum Mollusca; class Gastropoda; order Neomphalida; family Peltospiridae; genus Gigantopelta; species Gigantopelta aegis. The sequence goes on along the minus strand of NC_054707.1, from coordinate 36,161,165 downwards.
TATTAATTCTGTATTATAAGGTTACTGGGTGAGTAGTTAAGGGTTAATAAAAAAATAACCAGTTAGGAATAGAGTTGTAATTCCTTTATTAATTAAGTTCCCCTGGCAGCGTTTCTCAATTATCACACGTGTGTGTGTTGTATCACGGTGAAGTGATTAGAATATTGTGTAAACCAGACACCTAGTGATTAACTAATTAAGTGATTAGCTCTGGGTTGTTGTTATTTGTTGTTGTTAATTAACTACTGCGGCAAGTACATTTGTCAGCGTAGTGTTAATACAGATTCCAAAGTGTATTGTGTTTTGTTGTGTTTTCTAGTGAACTAAACGTGCTATATTAACTATATTTATATAAGATCTTATCTCTGATTATACCTAGAGCCGAGCCACTCGGGTATTAGACTGCCCGATACAGAGAGATCTAATAGATATACAGTTAGGAGAGATATTTGGATAATCGTGTTTTATTCAGTTACGGGTATTATAGGATCCCCGTGACACATATATAAACAGTTCACAGGCATACATATACAAACAGTTCACAGGCATACATATACAAACAGTTCACATGCATGCATATATAAACAGTTCAAGGCATACATATACAAACAGTTTACAGGCTGGTAGGTACTGGGTTCGGATTCCAGTCGAGGCATGGGATTTTTAATCCAGATACCGACTCCAAACCCTGAGTGAGTGCTCCGCAAGGCTCAATGAGTAGGTGTAAACCACTTGCACCGACCAGTGATCTATAACTGGTTCAACAAAAGCCATGGTTTGTGCTATCCTGCCTGTGGGGAGCGCAAATACAAGATCCCTTGCTGCCTGTCGTAAAAGAGTAGCCTATGTGGCGACAGCGGGTTTCCTCTAAAAACCAGTGTCAGAATGACCATATGTTTGACGTCCAATAGCCGATGATAAGATAAAAAATCAAAGTGCTCTAGTGGCGTCGTTAAATAAAGCAAACTTTACTTCACTTAACATATAAACAGTTCACAAGCATGCACATATAAAAAGTCATGCACATATTTAACCACAATGCAACAAGAACACAACACACGCTGACACGCATTCTCTGACGTGTATAAACTAAATCACTTTAAAAAAACCCCAAAAAACTAGTTAATAAGTAAAGTAGTAAGTTCAGACTAACTGCATTTATCACCAAGGTCTGTGATAGCTTTATCAGCAACGCCACCCTTTGCCTTCAGATCAACTGCAGCACAGGCGGCCAAGTCGGTCTCCAGACAGGTGATGTACTTTTTGGCAGCCCTGAAATTACGAAAACGTTATACTTTTAACATACTGTTCTCATTTTGTATTTTGTTCTATTCCCATAACTCCCTTTTTACGCCTCCCTTTTACGCCTCCCTTTACTCCTCATAGGGTGCCACGTAGCCCCCATTGGGCTATTTCTCGTTCCAGCCAGTGCACAACGACTGGTATATCAAAGGTCGTGGTATGTGCTATCATAATCCTGCCTGTGGGGTGGTGCATATAAAAAATCCCTTGCTGGTAATCGAAAAACGAGTAGTCCATGAAGTGGCGACAGCGGGTTTCCTCTCTCAATATCTGTGTAGTTTTTAACCATAAACCATATGTCTGACGCCATATAACCGTAAATAATAAAAAGAAATGTGTTGAGTGCGTCGTTAAATAAACCATTTCCTTCCTTCCTTCCTCATAGGGTGGGACATAGTCCAGTGGTAAAGCGCTTGCTCGATGCGCGGTCGGTCTGGGATCGATCCACGCCGGTGGGCTTATTCGGCTATTTCTCGTTCCAGCCAGTGCAAAACGACTGGTATATCAAAGGTCGTAGTATGTGCTATCCTGCCTGTGGGATGGTGCATATAAAATATCCTTTGCTCGTAATGGAAACATGTAGCGGGTTTCCTCTCTACGATTATATATCAAAATTACCAAATGTTTGACATCCAATAGCCAATGATTAATAAATCAATGTGCTCTAGCGGTGTCAAAACAAACTCTCTTTTTCTTAGCAAGCAAGTAACTATCTAACATATATCAAAAGGTATAATTTACTAATAAGAATGTAACGAATTTTCTGTCACTATGAAGCAGACGAGCCACTGAGAGCACATAATTATGATCATAATCGGCGCAAAGAAAAACGAAGATACAAAATCGCACACGGTTAGTCTAGCTTGTGTTGATGTTAAATGAACAGCTTCAGTATGACACTGATGATGTGTACAATATTGTTACGACACCGCTGTATATTGGGGCGGGGCATAGCCCAGTGGTAAAGTGCTCGCTTGATGCGCGGTCGGTTTAGGATCGATCCCCGTCGGTGGCCTCATTGGGCTATTTCTCGTTCCAGCCAGTGCTCCACAACTGGTGTAACAAAGATATTTAGTAATTGTTATGACAAGAGCAATATCTTACACTTGTGTGTAATAAATTATGGTATCCAACTGCCACTCAAGTAGCATTCTCTATGTAATACATAAAATTATAGAGTACAAGTACTAAAGTTTGTTTCGTTTTGTTAACAACATTGATTAATTAATCAACGGCTATTGGATGTCAAACATTTGATAATTTTCACACGTAGTCATCAGACGAAACCTAATGCAGCAAGGGATGCACCATCCCACAGACAGGATAGCACATACCACGGCCTTTGATATACCAGTCGTGGTGCACTGGCTGGAACTAGTAATAGCCCAATGGGCCCACCGACGGGGATCGAACCCAAACCGACCGCGCATAACGCGAGCGCTTTACCACTGGGGTACGTCCCGACCCCAAGTACCAAAGTGATAATTAGTAATATTTTCGAAGAACTAGTTCAAACAGACGTAACAAAACTACTGACGTGCACTTTACTTCGTCGGTGGCGTCTTTAATTGCCCCATCGTATGTGGTCGTGCAATCCGCACATGCCGTGCTCTCTACAACAACCGGCAGAACTGAAACAGAAAAATAAACCTGCTGAAGAAGAACACATCAGAATACCCTTAAATTAATTTAGTATATAACATTTAGTGAAATATCTTAAAATATCAGTGAAATAAAAGTGTTATCAGTCACTCAGTGACGATAACACATTTTAGAGTGAAAATTTCACTATTTCACTCTAAAATGTGTTATCGTCACTGTGGAAAGTGTTATCTTCACTGTAAGAAAGCCGGAACTATTTTGCTGCTGGCATTTTAAAAATAAAGGTAAATTGCTAAAAATTATATAATAAATATAAAATTTGATGTTTTTTTTTGAAATATGATTTATTTCTCATCTAGTGAAGTTTGCATTCATATCTCACGAGTCACGCTTGCCCGACGAGTGTGATATGATTGCAAATTTCACTTGATGATATATAAATCATATTTGACAAAAACATGAAATATCCTCTATATATTATATAACATTTAGTCAAATATCTTAAAATATCAGTGAAATAAAAGTGTTATCAGTCACTCAGTGACGACAACACATTTTAGAGTGAAAATTTCACTATTTCACTCTAAAATGTGTTATCTTCACTGTAGAAAGTGTTATCTTCACTGTGCTGCTGGCATTTTAACAATGAAGGTAAATTGCCAAAAGTTATATAATAAATAGAAAATTTCATGTTTTTTGTCAAATATGATTTATATCTCATCGAGTGAAGTTTGCAATCATATCGCATTCGTCGCGCAAGCGCAACTCGTGAGATATGATTAGAAACTTCCCTCGAAAAGATATAAATCATATTTGACAAAAAACATGAAATATCCTCTATTTCTTACACACCCGTTGGTGAGAACACCGTGTGTTATTTATGATTACACATACTTGTTAACACATGTACGTGAGATAACAATTTCAAAGCATACGACTGGCTGCTAATACGACCAGGTCACCAATGCCATATGTCCAATAATTAAAAACAAAACCCACGATGGTAATCGATTACGCTGTGACGTATAGTTAATCTGACAATCATGTGTCTGTGTCGCGTAAGACAGCTACACGTGTAACGGCTGTAAATATCTTTTAGTCGAATTAAAAAAAAAAAAAAAAATTGCTTAAAACCTGGTTTTTGAGGATATGTAAGAAATAGAATAATACATTCGTGTCCGGTAGATACATTTGAAAACAAATCGGTGTGAGATAAATGGTATCTAACGGCCACGCATGCACTATTTCCTATTTGTTAAACGAACGTAGTCTGAGGTGACTTCTTAACACATTGATAAATGGGCTACATTCTAAATTGAGACTATTACACGGGCTGGCGTGTCTTACTGGTTTTACGAAATATAGTTTCGTAAAATTAATACGACTCACATGCGAGTGTAATAATTTCTTTATTACTATATTGTTATTATTATTATTATTATATGGTAATAAAGAAATTATTACACTCGCGTATTTTATTATTATTGTTATTATTATTATTATTATTATTATTATTATTATTAAAAAGGACCGCGTCAAAACGTTTTAAACGTAATTAGGATACGAAGAAATGACGTAATTGGTAAGCGATGTTAACTTCTTTTTGTAGTCCAGACAATACATAGTTTGACCCCCCCCCCCCAAAAAAAAAAACCCAAAAAACCCCCCAAAACCCCCAAACAAACAAACAACAACAACAACAACAACAAAAACAAGCAAACAAACAGAAATGTGAGGTTTTTTTTTTTTTTTTTTTTTTTTTGTATGCACATGTGCGTGAATAGACGGATTGTTTTCCGATTGTCGCCCAGTAGTTTATGACGCTGTTGGTAGATGGCGTAACCTTACGGCCGCCATTAAGGAAGTGAAATTCACGCAACAATAACGGTTCTAATAGACCAAATCAATTCCTATTGCCGATAATTCAATTTAACGTTTACTAACAAAACTGATATAAGCAGCGCATCAACACACCCAGGAAGTACAACAATAAAATATACGGCACCTCACATCTAATCTACCTGCAAGAAAATGACGGGGGTGGGTGGGACATATAGGAAACAGAAAACAATTTCAGTTATGTACGTGTGTACGTTGGTTTTCTACTTAAAAACATTTATAAGAATACACGTATAATATAGATATGTTGTGGAAGACAACATGGCTTCTCGGACCAATTAAGTCATCTTGGAATGATATAAGGCAAATGGTACACAGTGGTTAAATGTATCCAGGGTCGACATCGGTTGTATTGATGCCCATGACTGACCTAAATCCGAATGACGAAACATTTATAATTATATTTAACACTGCATTTTGTAGCAAACAAGCGAAAAGGTATTCTGTAACCCATGTGATACCATTTGATTAGCCACTGTGGTGCAAAACTCTCCAGTAATAAACAGAAGTTGTGTGTTCAGTAGATATTATATTGAGAATGTTTATCAAATCAGAAAGATCTGGTGACTGGAACCTCCATTTGTAGGCTGTGTGTGGTGTGCTTCCCTTCTTTGCAGTAGCCATCATAGTTTATGAATATTTGATGAACATACAAGATCTAAAAAATTTGTCACCGTGGAAATCATGGCTTCTTTACGGAAGGATATCAAGTTGTCAGAAGAAGTGAGCGGTTTTGGAGAGGACTGTCTACAGATCTGGTCATAGAACAGATGTGGGCGGGATTTAGCTCAGTCGGTTGAGTGCTCGCTTGAGGTGCTTGCGTCACAGGATCGAACCACCTCGATGGATCAATTCAGCTGACTGGGTTTTTCTCGTTCCAACCAGTGCCCCACAATTGGACAAAGGCCGTGGTATGTGCTTTCCTGTCTGTGGAAAAGTACATATAAAAGATCTCTTTCTGCATTAGAAGAAAATGTAGCGTGTTTCATCTGATGACTACGAGTCAGAATTACCAAATGTTTGACATCCAATAGCCGATGATTAATTAATCAATGTGCTCCAGTGGTGTCGTTAAACAACACAAACTTATATAGAACAAATTTTGACGAGAAGCTTAACATCTGTTAATGGTTTAACACAAAGTTGGGGAATCATGGAGACTCAAAGGGCACTTTGGCTGTTGTCTAGACCTGCTTCTTCAGATCTAAACGATGCGATGCAACTTATGACTAAAACCGTCTGTGTCACAAGTGAGCAAAGCAAGATGACAGAAAAGACCAAAAGGACACTTACACATTTAATCGAATACGTACTAGACAGAATTCCTTTTGGTAGTGATTGTGAATTGAATAATAGTTCTAGTGGAGTGGTCACTGATGACACTAATGTTGGCCGTGGACAGGTCCTCAGATTTTCCACAGAACACACAGTACAATACTAAATAGTTTAAGCTGTTGTCCAGCCTGTTACAAGACATGCGTAGCTTTGTTTAAGGGACATACCCTAGTTTTTAAACACTAAGGCATATTTTTCACTATTGGAGCCGTTTATGATCACTGAAATCAAACATTACTTATATTTTATTGTTTAGATTATCCATTTCCGTACAACCGAAGTGTTTCTGGTTATCCTGGTGTTCCTAATACCACAAAATGCTTTTTTTCTTCATATTTTTAAAAACGCACGTGCGTCTGAGAAGTAACTGTTATGGAGTCGCGTTTTAGTCTATTTTTAAGGATATTTCAACGTCACAGGCTCTTGTTTTACTCTGTTGTATCCAAATTTGTTACAAGTTTGTAAATGAACCAAACTCAGTGTCCATTTTTACGGGTTGAAACTAGGGTCTAGGTGAAAATTATGCCTTAGTGTTTAAAAACTAGGGTGTGTCCCTTTAATGCAATGACCTGCACATTATCTCTTAGAAAAGTGATACGGCCATGTCGTATCTCTTTGAAAAGTGGTACGGCCATGGCTGTACCGGCCGTAGATTCTGTGCCGCCCCTGGTTAATTATTATAATTAACTGTCAGCTTTGAAGGGAGTGCATAGTACTTGTATGTACCGTACATGTACTTTTATGTATCCACAACTGCATGCATATCTTTTCTGTTCTAACACGATTAGGTTTTATCTTAACATATCTTAACTTGACTTCACGCATTATGGCGTGCGTTATATAGTACGTGTTATATGTCACAACACCAGGGATTACACGAGCGGGCGAAGTGAGCCAAAACTTTGCTTTGACCAGTCAACTTCGCAGTGCCAAAGGGACGGGATGGAGCCCAGTGGTAAAGCGCTCTCTTGATGCGCGGTCGGTCTGTGATCGATCCCCGTTCCAGCCAGTGCACCACGACAGGTATATCAAAGACGGTGGTATGTACTACCCTGTCTGTGGGATGGTGCATATAAAAGATCCTTTGCTGCTAATCGAAAAGAGTAGCCCATGAAGTGGCGACAGCGGGTTTCCTCTCTCAATATCTGTGTGATCCTTAACCATATGTCCGACGCCATATAACCGTAAATAAAATATGTCGAGTGCGTCGTTAGTATATACCACGGCCTTTGTTACACCAGTTGTGGAGCACTGGTTGGAACGAAAAATAGCCCAATGGGTCCACCGACGGGGATCGAACCTAGAGCGACCGCGCATGAAGCGAACCCTTTACCACTGGGCTACGTCCCGCCCCTTTATTTCTGTCAAATGCTTAGAATATCATGCTTGAAATATTAATCTATACACTTCCGTATGCACATCCGTGTGCGCATTCAAACGTGTCATCTTATAAATGGAAGAAGCTTAAGCGATGCGAGCGATGTGAACGATTATTTTAGAAATCAATCGCCGTATCCTAACCGCACGCGTACGGTGTGAAAGATAAATATGTCGCATCGCACGCGTCCAGTTAGGATACGGCAATTGAAATCAATGCTAAATCTAAAATAATCGCTCGGATCGCTCGCGTCGCTCGCGGCCAGTTAGGATACAGCTTAATACAGAAAAGGTTTCGGAGCCTGTACATATGCGCTATAAAAGTAGCAATCCCCTTACAGACGACAGTGGTGTATATATAGATAATAATACACGAGTGGCCGTTAGATATCATTTATATCACGAGTTCTTTTAAAATGTATCTAACCAGCGAAAGCGAGTTTGATACGTTTTTAAACAACGAGTTGTGAGATAAATGGTATCTAACGGACACGAATGTAATATTGTATTTCTTACATATCCTGAAAAAAACAGGTTTTAAGCAAATTTTAACATCTTTTTCGACTAAAAGATATTTACAACCCTTTCGCTTGTAGCTAACTTACGCGTCACAAACTAATGATTTTCAGGTTACCTATACATCACAGTGTAATCGATTTCGATCGTGCTGGTTTTTTTGTCATTGGATGTATGTCACTGGTGATCTGGTCATCACCTAGTAGCAGCCAGTCGTATGTCTTGAAATTGTTTAACAAACATACATGTGTTAACAAGTATGTGTTATCAAAAATAACGAATGGGGTTCTCATAATAGGAAACACTACGCTATCTATGCATATTTCAGTGATGCTACGTTAAAATATATCACACGTGCGAACTTGCAACACGTACCAGTTATATACACGTACCCCACATTCGGTCGAGTTCATTATTGTACCACTATATAGTGGCAAATTTGGTCAATAAATAGAAAATAGTAAAAAAAAAAATAATAATAATAATTAAATAATAATAATGTGGAGTCATTATGAACCAGATGTCATATTATCAAAAATATTAAATACAATTGAATAACCTTTGATGTCTCGAGAGTCAGTGTTATAAAGGTCGTGCACGTCAAGGTCACCTATACGCTCAGTAATTTAAGCCACAATTCCTAAATACAATTGAGAAATTAACAATTGGTTTGAAAGATGCTTTACACCGAAATTATGAAATGACAATTATCCAATACAGCAAAGGTTTGTTTTGTTTAACGACACCACGAGAACACAGCTATTTATAAATCATCGGCTATTGGATGTCAATCATAATTTGCATAGTACGTAATTTTGACATATAGCCTTAGAAAGGAAACCCGCTACATTTTTTCATTAGTAGCAAGGGATCTTTTATAGACAGGATAACACATACAACAGCCTTTGATATACCAGTCGTGGTGCACTGGCTGGATCGAGAAATAGCCCAATGGGGCGACCGACGGGGTTCGATCCAAGACCGGCCGCGCATCAGGCGGGCGCTTTAACCCAAGCAGCAATTAAATTCAGCAACAGCCCTATTACAAATATCCTAAAACGAAATCTACGCAAGGAAATCACTACGCACCACACAACTTCCAAATAAATAAATGTTAGAAAACCTAATTCAACTTTACATTTATAGCTACAAATCAATATATAATTAATTATATGCGTATTTAAACATATCCATAAGGAAAATCGCAGCCGTGCTTATCGCCAGGAAATACCCATAAAAATGTCGAAGCACAACCGACAAACGCCAGCAATTACACTACTAAACACTTTACAGTAAGGGACGGTTCGTAGCCCAGGGCTAAAGCGTTTGCTTGATGCGCGGTCGGTCTGGGATCGATCCCCGTCGGTGGGCCCATTTGTCTATTTCTCGCTCCAGCCAGTGCACCACGACTGGTATATCAAAGGTCGTGGTATGCATTATCCTGTCTGTAAAATGGTGCATATAAAAGATCCCTTGTTGCTAATCGAAAAGAGTAGCCCATGAAGTGGCGACAGCGAGTTTCTTCTCTGAATATCTGGGTGGCCCTTAACCATATGTCCGACGCCATAATTATAACCGTAAGTAAAATGTGCTGAGTGTGTCGTTACATAAAACATTTCCTTCCTTCTTTTACAGTAATTAACTCCATAGCAGGTACGTTTACCATAGTTTGACACGCAACAGCCGATGTATTTTTCGTGCAGGGGTATCGTTAAACATCTATTCTATTCTATTCCATTCCATGGCAGGTAATAAAACATATGGAGAGGAAGAGAGAGGTAAATAATCTCAAGTTTAAGACCCCATTCCGCCCCCCTCCCACCCCCCCCCCCCCCCCCCCCACACACACACACTACCTCCACCGACTAGTTGATTATACATTGTAGTTGTCTACTTTAACCCTAATTGTTTTAAACCCTAATTTTTGTAATTATTAAATGTATCTAATTAATAAAATAATGCTAAGTTTGACAACAAATATTATTAAAATACATTTTTGCTTAAGCAAAAGTTTTTAAATCCTTTTAACCAGTTCTAGCTACCTATACCAAAAACATTCAAACACTTGGAAAATAGATAACCGCGTGAAGTTAATATATAAGTTATAAACAACACTTGTTGCAGTTGAAACAGGCCACGGTGGCGTCGTGGTTAGGCCATCGGTCTACAGGCTGGTAGGTACTGGGTTCGGATCCCAGTCGAGGCATGGGATTTTTAATCCAGATACCGACTCCAAACCCTGAGTGAGTGCTCCGCAAGGCTCAATGGGTATGTGTAAACCACTTGCACCGACCAGTGATCCATAACTGGTTCAACAAAGGCCATGGTTTGTGCTATCCTGCCTGTGGGAAGCGCAAATAAAAGATCCCTTGTTGCTAATCGGAAAGAGTAGCCCATGAAGTGGCGACAGCGGGTTTCCTCTCAAAATCTGTGTGGTCCTTAACCATATGTCTGACGCCATATAACCGTAACTAAAATGTGTTGAGTGCGTCGTTAAATAAAAAAATTCTTGTTTCAGTTGAAAAGTCAATCGTATGATTAAAGCAACAAACGTTTGTATATTTTACAATATTATATTAAACAGAAAACCCCCCAAAAAACTTTCAAACACTTGGAAAATAGATAACCGTATGAAATTAATATTTTATAAGTTTAAAAACAACAACATTTGTTTGAGTGGAAAAGTCAATCGTAAGATTAAAGCGACAAACGTTTGTATATTTTACAATATTATATTAAACAGAAAAACAACAACATTCAAACACTTGTTTCAGTTGAAAAGTCAATTGTATGATTAACGCAACAAACGTTTGTATATTTTACAATATTATATTAAACAGAAAAAACAACATTCAAACACTTGTTTCAATTGAAAAGTCAGTTGTATGATTAACGCAACAAACGTTTGTATAGTTTACAATATTATATTAAGCAGAAGAAGACTTTTTTTTATTTTTTTATTATTATTATTTTTTTTTAATTCTCAAAGTTTTAACAATATATTGCGTACTCACAGCTGATGCAGACTGCAACTGCAAGGATCTTCATGGTGTCAGCGGTGTAGTCTTATTGAGGGGACACTGTACAATCGCAGAGACGGATGATTTTGCAGTAGTGCGGGGATAGACCCCTTATGCTACAATTTTATATGCAGTGGTTGCTATAGGAGGTAAAAAACAAACAAAACCAAAACGTCTACAGGCATATAATATGTTATATTGACACAACGTACCCTGTGTTAATATGGATTTTTTTTTTAAAATTTTGTTGTTGTTGTTATTATTGTTGAAGGTGGTAAAAATTTATTGGCAGTTACGAATCACGTGATGAGTTTCAACCATACGAATATGCATTATTTCTTGTAAGCTCCGCCCTACGTTTCTACTGCGTACCCGTTTCGTGCAGAACGCTCGTTAGAATGGCTTTGTGCTTGACGTTAAATCAGTCATCCAGTCGATGTCATTGAGCTAGAAACCGGTCTCGGTGGCGTCGTGGTTAACCCGTCGCACATAAGGCTGGTAGGTACAGGGTTCGTAGCCCGGTACCGGCTCCCACCCATAGCGAGTTTTACCGACTCAATGGGTATATAGGTGTAAGGCCATTACACCCTCGTCTCTCTCACTGACAACTAACAATTAACAACTAACCCACTGTCCTGGACAAAGAGCCCAGATAACTGAGTGTGTACCCAGGACAGCGTGCTTGAACCGAAATTGGATATAAGCACGAAAATAAGTTGCAAGCAGTAGATGTATTATTTTAAACCGATGTACATTGACGGTGTTCATTGATGCAACCCGCCTCGGTGGTGTCGTGATTAAGCCATCGAACATAAGACTGGTAGGTGCTGAGTTCGCAGCCCGGTACCGGCTCCCACCCAGAGCGAGTTTTAATGATTCAGTGGGTAGGTGTAAGACCACTACACCCTCTTCTCTGTCACTAACCCACTGTTCTGGACAGACAGCCCAGATAGCTGAGGTGTTTGTCCAGGACAGCGTGCTTGAACATTAATTGGATATAAGTGTCACGGGGATTCTATAATACCCGTAACTGAATAAAACACGATTATCCAAATATCTCTCCTAACTGTATATCTATTAGATCTCTCTGTAACAGGCGGTATATACCCAATGTGGCTCGTCATGTGGTATATCAGAGATACGATCTATACAAGTATATATTATTATAGCACGTTTAGTTCACTAGAAAACACAACAAAACACAATACACTTTGGAATCTGTATTAACCTACGCTGACAAATATACAGCCGCAGTAGTTAATTAATAACAACAATAATAACAACCCAGAACTGATCACTTAATTAGTTAATCTCTAGGTGTCTAGTTTACACAAAATGCGAATCACTTCACCGTGACACAACACTCACACGTGTGATAATTGAGAAACGCTTCTAGGAGAAGTTAATTAATAAAGGAATTACAACACTATTCCTAACTGGTTAATTTTTAATTAACCCTTACTACTCGTTCAGTAACGTGTGATAATTGAGAAACGCTGCCAGGAGAACTTAATTAATAAAGGAATTACAACACTATTCCTAATTGGTTAATTTTTAATTAACCCTTAACTACTCATTCAGTAACCTTGTAACACAGAATTAATACTGGTACCTATCACAATAAAGACAATAACCTACAGTTTACCTAGGTCTTCTAGGATGACTGGCTAAGCTTTATATTACCAAATATTCGTATAATGTTAGAACAAAAAGTCTACGATTTACTTCGTCAGATGACCGAAGACACTGTCTAAAGAATATTGGTATAATACAGTATTAAAATATTTAAAGTCACATCAATCACATCAAGGTTATACAACAGAGCAGAAATAAAATATTTACCAAAGTCCAAACGGACTACGTTCCCTGGGAGCCGTCCTTTTTGCTTCTCCCCATAACTCTAAAATTCTAGCTATTTATTATAAAAATCAGAATATCGCCTGGGGTACAAGGCGGTCCTCCCCCTATCATCTGATATTTTACCTCTCCCAGAGACGCATTTTTCTCTTTGATCGCCAGACTTACTGACGCCATCGTCGCCAAATCACGGTTGTAAAAACCGCACTCGCAGAGGTATTACGTAACTACTGGCCACATGGCTCCGCACCTGGGCTGGGTGTGTATTAGAATGCCCGATCGCGCGAAGGCATTACGTAACAATTTGCCCATTTGGGCAAAGTGTATTTGAAACTGCACACGGCCTTCTAAAACAATTAATAACGCCACAGGCGAAAAGAAATTAAGAGCATGTACCGTCACAATAAGCATGAAAATAAGTTGAAATGAATAAATGAATAAGACCACTACACCCTCTCCTCACTGACCACTAACATCTAACACACTGTCGCGGACAGACAGCCCAGATAGCCGAGGTGTGTATGCCCATGACAGCGTGCTTGAACCTTAATTGGATATAAGCACGAAAATAAATTGATATGAAATCAGCAATAAGAGAGAATGGCAATAATGTTTAGCTCAGTACATTATACATTATGGCTATTTTAGTGTCTAACATGTACATGTAGTTATTTTGACAGAAAGAGAGGAAACCCGCTGCCGCGACATAGGCTACTCCTGCCATAACAAAGCAGAAAAAGGTGGTGGTGGTGGTGGGAGGTGGTTATATGCACCTTTTCATATGCAGGAAAATATTATATACCATGTTATTTGATGTACGAACCATGGTGCATTGGGGGGGGGGGGGGGGGGGGGTCCATTGAGGGCCAGGCTAAATTACGTAACGTAAAAAGGTATAACAGAACATTGTAAAATACCTTTATTGAAGCTAGATGACAAAAGTAGTTTCGTTATTTGATTTGATTTGATTTGATTTTTAATTTTTAATTTTTTTTTTTTTTTTTTTTTTTTTTTAGCATTTTCAGTACGAGACATTTCAGTTAAGCTCTCAACATTTTGCTTGTCTCTATGCTGCCCGGGGGCGGGACGTAACCCAGTTATAAAGCGCTCGCATGATGCGCGGTCGGTCTAGGATCGATTCCCGTCAGTGGGATCATTGGGCTATTTATCATTCCAGCCAGTGCACCACGACTGGTATGTCAAAGGCCGTGGTATGTGCTATCCTGTCTGTAAGATGGTGCGTATAAAAGAACCCTTGCTACTAATGGGAACAAAAATGTAACGGTTTTTTTTTCTCTATGACTGTCAAAGTCACCATATGTTAGACATCCAATAGCCGATGATTAATCTAGTGGTGTCGTTAAACAAAACAAACTAACTAAAACTATGCTGCCAATTTGAAATTGTTAGGCGAGAAAGTAGTTCGTGATTGGGCATTATGTGGTAGGAAGAGGAAGAAACAAATTTCAAAAGTTATTTTATTTTATTTATTTATTTATTTATTCCTTGTTTCTTTTTAATTTTTAGAGGGTGTTATATTAAGTTAATAAATCCTACTTGCTACCATAACACAAAACGCACGCGCGCGTGCGCGCGCACACACACACACACACACACACACACACACACACACACCACACACACACACACACACACACACACACACACACTCATACATGTATATATTCAGTGTAAATTCTGAAGATCTAGCATAACGTCTCCAATAACAGATTTCAAGGTTCAAGCACGCTTACCTAGGCACACAAGTTATCTGGGGTTTTTTTTTTTTTTTTTTTTCAACTTATTTTCGTGCTCATATCCAATTAAGGTTCAAGCACGCTGTCTGGGCTACAGGACAGTCACTTAATGATTAGTTGTTAGTGCTAGCGAGAAGTGAATATACTGGCCGTGCACCTCCTCGCTGGTCCATTAATAAATCAATGTGCTCTAGTGGTCTCGTTAATCAAAAGAAACTTTTTTTTCTCCTCACTGATCCTTGAAAATTATCTCGGTTTGGGAGCCGCTACTTTCATGAACAACCCAGTACTCATGTCCGACGACTTAACCATCACTATTGAGAAACAATGGGTTAAGCTAAATTTTGTTTTGTTTAAGAAAGAAAGAAAGAAGTGTTTTATTTAACGACGCACTCAACACATTTTATTTACGGTTATATGGCGTCCGACATATGGTTAAGGACCACACAGATTTTTAGAGGAAACCCGCTGTCGCCACTACATGGGCTACTCTTCCGATTAGCAGCAAGGGATCTTTCATTTGCGCTTCCCACAGGCAGGATAAGACAAACCATGGCCTTTGTTGAACCAGTTATGGATCACTGGTCGGTGCAAGTGGTTTACACCTACCCATTGAGCCTTGCGGAGCACTCACTCAGGGTTTGGAGTCAGTATCTGGATTAAAAATCCCATGCCTCGACTGGGATCCGAACCCAGTACCTACCAGCCTGTAGCATGATGACCTGCCACGACGCCACCGAGGCCGGTTTGTTTTGTTTAAAGTGACATACCTTAGTTTTTAAACACTAAGGCATAGTTTTTACTATTAGAGCTATCGTATCTCATATTTTTTAAAACGCACAAGCGTCTGAGAAGTAACAGTTATGGAGTCGAGTTTTGGTCTATTTTTAGAGGATATTTCACCATTTCAAAGTCACAGACTCATGTTTCACTCAGTTGTAACTTTATCCAAATGTGTTACAGGTTTGTAGACTAACTAAACTCAGTGTTAATTTTCACGGGTTGAAACTAGGGTATGTCCCTTTAACGGCACCACTAGAGCACATTGATTTATGTATTATCAGCTATTCAAATTAAAGTTTGTTTTGTTTAACGACAGCACAAGAGCACTTAATCATCGGTTATTGGCTGTCAAACATTTGGTAATTTTGAAATATGGTCTTAGAGAAGAAACCCACTACATTTTTTTTTTCCTTTAGCAGCAAGGGGTCTTTTATATGCACTTTCTACCCCAAACAGGGCAGTACATACGACGGTCTTTGATATGTCGGTTGTGGGGCGGCCCCGGACACTGGCTGAGACAGAAAGAAACCTAATCAGAGAATGGGTCAACTGTGGGGATTCGATCCCAGGGGCGTCGGAAGCGGTATGGCCAGTACGGCCATGACCATATCACAGGTTTGGGCTAGGAACGGTGTTTTTTCCTCTCTTCCTATGGCGCTCGCATAGCATAGCTGTCATCATATTATACATTGCTTTCATGGCCGTACCAACTTTTAATTGCTTCCGACGCTCCTGGATCTTAATACTACAGAACCTCATTCGAGCGCTCTATTCCTCTCTCAATATCTGTGTGATCCGTAACCATATGTCCGACGCCATATAACCGTAAATAAAATGTGTTGAGTGCGTCTTTAAAAAACCTCATTTCCTTCCTTTATTAGTATAATAAACCATGAACATTTAAATTATCGTACCTGTTGTCCAGTATTTGACCACTGCTACCACCCATGGAACAGACAACATTGACAAATGACATATGTTATTATATTGTATATTACTGCTATGCATGTATTAACCATTTATTATTGACTTTATTCGATCGTTGCTATTTACCATTCCCCGCAAAGTGCAAATAATGTTATTTTATTTATAAATATGTATGTATGCCTACAAAATGTATATTTTTTTAGCAAAAATAATGTATAACACAAGTACATTTTTAAATTACAGCTATTAAGTGTTTATATAATTTTGAAATATGGATCTAAAATCCCTCAGACACGGCAATAACCGGTTATCGGATTGTGTTTAAAACCCTTCGTATCTGGCAGACGAGCACGAGACGTAGCCGAAGTAATAACATCGCTGTGCCAGATCTACTTGGAGATGGGCAACACGAAAGTAATAATCTCCTTTTTGTAGATTTCTACACACCGTCTCGTACTTCAGTAATACAAAACTCGTAAATAAGAATCTTGAGATTAACTCTCTTTTCCGAGTGGCAATCACTGTAGATCTCAGTGTTCGCCACGCAATTGCCATTGTAACCATTCTGATGTACACGGTAGATATAACATACCACCGAGTAGTCGGCTTCACGTGCACGCATCCGCAAGCGTGTGTGGATATGGATATGTCTGTGCTCGCATCAAAAAGAGTTTGGTTTGTTTAACGACACCACTAGAACACATTGATTCATTAATCATCGGCTACTGGATGTCGAACATTTGGTAATTTTGACATATAGTCATCAGAGGAAACCCGCTACATTTTTTTCTAATGCAACAAGGGATCTTTTATATGCACTTTCCCACAGAAAGGATAGCACATACCACTGTCTTTGATACACCAGTCGTGGTGCACTGGCTGGAACGAGAAATAGCCCAATGGGCCAACCGACGGGGATCGATGCTCGCATTCAACGACTGTAGCTGCAGTCAAAGAAGAGAAGGAAGGAAAGGTTTTATGTAACGACGCACTCAACACATTTTATTTACGGTTATTTGGCGTCGGACACATGGTTAAGGACTACACAGATATTGAGGGAGGAAACCCGCTATCGCCACTTCATGGGCTACTCTTTTCGATTAGCAGAAAGGGATCTTGTATATGCACTATCCCATAGACAGGATATCACATACCACGGCCTTTGATGTACCAGTTGTGGTGTCAAAGAAGAGAATGCTCAAGACCTTCTCTCAAACTTCTCCCGAACTCCATAGCGAAAGAAGGGTCATTAAATGTGTATTGACACACTTACTAATAAATTACATTTTGGATGCATGTGCAGTGATCACACAGTTACTCCCTTGACTAAATTGGCAATTTACACTTTGATATTATTTTTTTAATAAAACGTTTTTTTTATCCCACTGCCCCCTTTCCTTTCACTCCTTTCAATTCCATTTAATATTTTCCCGATCTGGCAATCTTTCAACTTCTTTCGCTGTCCACCTTCACATCCGAGTCTTTGTCTCTCCAACACTTTAGGGCGGGACGTAGCCCAGTGGTAAAGCACTCGCTCGATCGGCCTAGGATCGATTCCCGTCGGTGGGCCCATTGGGCTATTTCTCGTTCCAGCCAGTGCACCACGACTGACATATGGCCGTGGTATGTACTACCCTGTCTGTGGGATGATGATTATATGTAGCCCATGATGTGGCGACAGCGGGTTTTCTCTCTAAATATTTGTGTGGTCCTTAATCATATTATGTTCGACGCCATATTACCGTAAATAAAATGTGTTGAGTGCGTTGTTAAATAAAACATTTCCTTTCCTTTTACTCATTTCAATTCCATTTAATATTTTCCCGATCTGGCAACTCCTATCTTTCAACTTCTTTCGCTATCCACCTCCAGATCCCAGTCCTTGTCTCTCTAACACTTTATTATTATTTGCGTTATAAATTGACTAATTAAATATTATTGTGTCTACTAGTTGAGATTTGTATTGTCACTCTTACATTAACTGGTTTGCAAAGCGGCCACCCTGTATTAAACTGCAGAGCAGAGGCTTCTGATATTACTCACCTGTCCAAAATGTTTACCTGCCTATTCAAAATGCTTACCTGTCTACTCAAAATACTTACCTATCTACTCAAAATGCTTACCTCTCTACTCAAAATGTCTACCTGTCTAATCAAAATGCTTACCTGTCTACTCAAAATGCTTACATATCTACTCAAAATACTGACCAATCTACTCAAAATGCTTACCTCTCTACTCAAAATGCTTACCTGTCTACTCAAAATGCTGCAATTTACGGATGTTTTTGAAAAATATTAAAATTGGTGGGTAATAAATAAAAGTTAAATCAACAAAGTTAGTTTGGTTTAACGACACCACTAGAGCATGTTGATTAATTAATCATCGGCTATTCGGAATGTCAAATGTTTGGTAATGCTGACACGTAGTCATTAGAGTAAAACCCAACGCAGCAAGGACTCTTTTATATGCACTTTCCCAAAGACTGATTGGAACGAGAAAAAAGAACCACTTAGTTATATGGATCCACCAAGATAGTTTGATCCTGCGACGCAAGCACATCAAGCGAGCACTCAACCGACTGAGCTAACTCCCGCCACGGTAACAAAGAAGGAAATGTTTTATTTAACGACGCACTCAACACATTTTATTTACTGTTATATGGCGTCGGACATATAGTTATGGACCACACAGATATTGAAAGAGGAAACCCGCTGTCGCCACATCATGGGCTACTGTTTACGATTAGAAGCAAGGGATCTTTTATATGTACCATCGCACAGACAGGATACCACATACCACGGCCTTTGATATACCAGTTGTGGTGAACTGGCTATAACTAGTAATAGCCCAATGGGCCCACCGACGGGGATCGATCCCAAACCGACCGCGCATCAAGCGAGCGCTTTACCACTGGGCTATATTTCGCCCACATGGTAATAAATAAAGTACCACCCTTGTTAGATATCGCTTTTACGAAACTCGCGAACTTTCCTCATGGGGGGGGGGGGGGGGGATAGCCCAGTGGTAAAGCTCTCGCTTGATGCGCGGTCGGCTCCACCACTAGTGTAACAAAGGCCGTGGTATATACTATCCTGTCTGTGGGATGATGCATATAAAAGATCCCTTGTCACCCCATCCCCTCACCCCCAAAAGAAGAAAAAGAAAATAAACTTTAAAAAAAGAAAGAAAGAAAAAAAAAAATTAAAAAAAATAGCCAGCCTCTAAAGTTCCAAAATTGATGCAGCGATATTTTTTTTTTTTTGGGGGGGGGGGGGGGGGGGGATTTTTTTTTTTAAAGCATGAATTGCACAGAAAATGTGGATATATTTGATACCGAAATAAGGGGCATATTTAAATTGAAATCAGAATGCACTTCCTAGTTCATGCGCGATAGCTTCAAATAATTAGGAGATCACCTGTTTCTATTTTTTTCTTCGAGGGGTGATATCGTCTAACTAACGGTAGATTGACGGATGACCACCGTCAGTTAGATGATATCACCTCAAGAAAAAAAAGAGAAAGAAAAAAGGAAACTGGTGATCTCCATTGTAAAGTACCTTTTACCTTCTTTTATTCTATTTTCTGTAAATTATATATTTTATTTTTAATGTAATATAAATAGCGAACTATTTTCATTCACGAAATTACTCTTCCACATTTTGTCAAACGTGCCTGTAACTGAATGACGTCAATCGATAGGAAGAGTCCATCGTGGGGTAACGAAATTGGAAGTAATTTTTCAAAACTAGTTATATGAAAAATACTATTGTGTATTTGAACCAATTTTTATTTATATAAACGCAGAAACAACAACAACATAATGCTTTAAAATGAAAGCCATACCAATAAACCACTTTTAAGATGGAAGAACACAACAAAATTTCAAATACCCTGCAATATGGAATGGTCTGAAATGTAAACTTGTAAAAGCAGTAGTAGTTTAGTAGTAGTAGTAGTAGTAGTAGTAGTAGTAGTAGTAGTAGTAGTAGTAGTAAAAGCAGTAGAAGTAGTAGTAGTGTAGTAGAAGTAGTGGTGGTAGTGGTAGTAGTGGTAGTAGTAGTGTAGTAGTAGTAGTAGTATAGTAGAAGTAGTAGTAGTGTA